>NC_140221.1:46213001-46225033 GCF_951802725.1 Rutilus rutilus | reverse complement strand
CTCTCTCTCACTCTCTCTCTGGTGTGAGGTGAATGCTTTGGCTCACTGCAGGAATGTTTAAGGACTGTTGCTCGGCTCAGATGAGTGGAAGTTCAGAAGCCAGAGCTGCCCGCATCATTAACCCTCTCCTCGCATGTTGCTGTCTTATTTTGCACTTTAGTTGCAACAATATGTATCGTGGATAGTGACAATGTATATTGTGTATAGTTCACCCAAAAATAAAAAAAATTCACGTTTTCAGAGTTTTAGTGTCAGTACTACATTAAACTACTATATACAATGCTGAATATAATGTATAATAATGCAATGAGGGAATATTTGTGGGTCCTGATAATGCCAGATGTCTGATGTTACCAGTAAAACGTGGCCTACATTATTTTAAATATATCTAGTCAGTGAAAGAGATCAAGCATATTCGTCTTTTATTCAGGTGTCTCTATTGTCCTGTGCATTGTGTTTCCAGCACCAAGTCCAAGCCTATTCATTTACACACACAATGTAATATCAAATTTAGCAATTTAATCAACAGTTCATTTTCTGTTAACCTTTTATCATATGTCTTGGAGTATCGCAATAATATCGTATCGTGATTTCAGTATCATTATATGTATCGAATTATCACATGAGGGTATCGTTACACCCCTACTTGTTAGTCAAAATTCATTGCGTTTGAGTTAAAAGCAGTATAAGTCTGAGTTGCATTACTTGCTAGTACTCAATTTCACATGGACAAGAAGTTACATCTGTGCAGTGCATCAGGCTTTTAGACGACTTTATTGATTATAATATGAGTGATTAGTAGCATACAGACACTATTGTTTGGCATGTATTCACACCACAGCGTTTGCATCACTGTCCCAGTGTATTTTGTGACTTATGTCTTGTTTCGGTGTGGGTCTTTAAGTCATAATCTCGCTCTCTGTCGTCTAAAGTCCAGCACGCAGGGCCTGACGGGCTTCACTTCGAGCGCTGTGATGCAGTGACGGAACAAAGAGCCTGTGAAACGTGCAGCTGTTTTTGCAGTAGTTTTTATCCGTGACTGTGACTGGCTTTCTTTCAGTCCCTTCCACATCAAGGCCTCGGTTGCATCAGCCTAAGTGAAGCTTCAGAGCCGCTCTGCACTTTCAAACCACACACAGAATAAGTGGCAACAGGCTCTGGGTTTAATAATAAAGGCGGATATTTAAAGCAACGGCGGATGAGGTTTACTCGAATGTCATGAAAACAGGTCCTGGTGGACATATTACACGTCAAAATCAAAAGAAATAAATGCAAATAAATAATAATTTGGTAAATTGCAATTAGGAAGGATTATGGGGGGAAAATTTGCTTAATTTTCATGAAAATGACACAATGGAAAACATGCTTTTGTGTTTTTCTTTGAGCAAAAATGCAATTTTATTTTGGTCTGAAATTCAAACTGCACACGTTATGTGAGATTCTCCCTCTCTCTCTCTCTCTCTCTCTCTCTCTCTCTCCATTGATATGTCTCTTCTCTGGCATGTTTGTGTGTGTGCCCACAGTCTTTCCTGTTAGAGTTTGTTCGGCCGGTTTCCCTTCAGATAATGACATTTCTCCCAGAAGACCTTGGACTGTCTGGAACGGCGTGTAGCACATATGGCCTCAGCGGGACTGCGTTGCATTCCTTACACACGTGCAAACACTAGCTTACAGACGTTCACACAAACACTAGCTTACAGACGTTCACACAAACACTAGCTTACAGACGCTCACGCAAACACTAGCTTACAGACGCTCACGCAAACACTAGCTTACAGACGTTCACGCAAACTTTAGCTTACAGACATTCACACAAACACTAGCTTACAGACGTTCACGCAAACTTTAGCTTACAGACATTCACACAAACACTAGCTTACAGACGTTCACGTAAACACTAGCTTACAGACGCTCACGCAAACACTAGCTTACAGACGTTCACACAAACACTAGCTTACAGACGTTCACGCAAACACTAGCTTACAGACGTTCACGCAAACACTAGCTTACAGACGTTCACGCAAACACTAGCTTACAGACGTTCACGCAAACACTAGCTTACAGACGTTCACGCAAACACTAGCTTACAGACGTTCACGCAAACACTAGCTTACAGACGTTCACACAAACACTAGCTTACAGACGCTCACACAAACTTTAGCTTACAGACGTTCACACAAACACTAGCTTACAGACGCTCACACAAACTTTAGCTTACAGACGTTCACACAAACACTAGCTTACAGACGTTCACACAAACACTAGCTTACAGACGTTCACACAAGCACTAGCTTACAGACGTTCACACAAACACTAGCTTACAGACGCTCACACAAACTTTAGCTTACAGACGTTCACACAAACACTAGCTTACAGACGCTCACACAAACACTAGCTTACAGACGTTCACACAAACACTAGCTTACAGACGTTCACACAAACACTAGCTTACAGACGCTCACACAAACACTAGCTTACAGACGCTCACACAAACTTTAGCTTACAGACGTTCACACAAACACTAGCTTACAGACGTTCACACAAGCACTAGCTTACAGACGTTCACACAAACACTAGCTTACAGACGCTCACACAAACTTTAGCTTACAGACGTTCACACAAACACTAGCTTACAGACGTTCACACAAACACTAGCTTACAGACGCTCACGCAAACACTAGCTTACAGACGCTCACACAAACACTAGCTTACAGACGTTCACACAAACACTAGCTTACAGACGTTCACACAAACACTAGCTTACAGACGCTCACACAAACACTAGCTTACAGACGTTCACACAAACACTAGCTTACAGACGCTCACGCAAACACCAGCTTACAGACGTTCACACAAACACTAGCTTACAGACGTTCACACAAGCACTAGCTTACAGACGTTCACACAAACACTAGCTTACAGACGTTCACACAAACACTAGCTTACAGACGTTCACACAAACACTAGCTTACAGACGCTCACACAAACACTAGCTTACAGACGTTCACACAAACACTAGCTTACAGACGCTCACGCAAACACCAGCTTACAGACGTTCACACAAACACCAGCTTACAGACGCTCACACAAACTTTAGCTTACAGACGTTCACACAAACACTAGCTTACAGACGTTCACACAAACACTAGCTTACAGACGCTCACACAAGCACTAGCTTACAGACGCTCACGCAAACTTTAGCTTACAGATGTTCACGCAAACTTTAGCTTACAGACGTTCACGCAAACTTTAGCTTACAGACGTTCACACAAACACTAGCTTACAGATGTTCACGCAAACTTTAGCTTACAGACGTTCACACAAACACTAGCTTACAGACGCTCACGCAAACACTAGCTTACAGACGCTCACACAAACTTTAGCTTACAGACGTTCACACAAACACTAGCTTACAGATGTTCACGCAAACTTTAGCTTACAGACGTTCACACAAACTTTAGCTTACAGACGTTCACACAAACACTAGATTACAGACGCTCACACAAACACTAGCTTACAGATGTTCACGCAAACTTTAGCTTACAGACGTTCACACAAACACTAGCTTACAGACGTTCACACAAACACTAGCTTACAGACGTTCACACAAACACTAGCTTACAGATGTTCACACAAACTTTAGCTTACAGACGTTCACACAAACACCAGCTTACAGACGTTCACACAAACACTAGCTTACAGATGTTCACACAAACTTTAGCTTACAGACGTTCACACAAACACCAGCTTACAGACGTTCACACAAACACTAGCTTACAGATGTTCACACAAACTTTAGCTTACAGACGTTCACACAAACACCAGCTTACAGACGCTCACGCAAACACTAGCTTACAGATGTTCACACAAACTTTAGCTTACAGACGTTCACACAAACACTAGCTTACAGACGTTCACACAAACACCAGCTTACAGACGTTCACACAAACACCAGCTTACAGACGTTCACACAAACACTAGCTTACAGATGTTCACACAAACTTTAGCTTACAGACGTTCACACAAACACTAGCTTACAGACGTTCACACAAACACTAGCTTACAGACGCTCACGCAAACACTAGCTTACAGACGTTCATGTTTGCGCTTCATTCTACTGTACTTCTACGCTGTTTTACATGATGATGCAGATTTAATCCTTATTATAGGGATCTTGAATGAATGCGTCGATTTTATTTTATATTAACAAACTCATAACCCTACATATACAACTTTTACTATTTAAAACTATTTTAATTTATTTACATTTATTTTATTTATTTTGTTTGATTTGAACAAACCCATAGCCATTTTAATTTATTAATTAATTAATTTATTTATATAATTTGAACAAACCCATACCTTTTTTTTTATTATTAGTTAATTAATTGAATTTATTTATTTGAACAAACCCATACCTATTTAATTTAATTTAATTTACAATTAATTTTATATTTATATATTTAGTATGATTTGAACAAACCCAAACCCATACCCATTTTATTAATTTTTTTATATTTTAAGTAATATACATTTTTTTTATATGACTTGAACAAACCCATAACGTCTCAGGTTACGTATGTTACCCTGGTTCTCTGAAGAGGGAACTTGAGCTGCGTCGAGACGCGGTGGGAACGCTATACCCACGACGCCATAACCAATACCTGTCTGTGTGAAGTCAATGCGCACATGAAGAAACAAGCACTCTAAACCCTGGAGTGGAGCCTAGATCCAAGTTTTAAAATCTCACAAATTTGTGCGGTGAGGACCAGCCTGCCGCATCACAAATGTCATGAAGGGAGACACCCGACAATTAAGCCTTTAGGCAGCCATACTCCTGGTAGAATGGGCCCAGACAGCCATAGGTGAAGGCTGACCAGCCGCTTCATAAGCAAGTGAGATAGACTCAACTACTCACTTGCTCATTCTCTGCTTAGATGCAGGGTACCCTTTCCTAGGTTACCTGAAACAGACAAACAATTGATTTGACCTTCACCACAGGGCAGCTCTGTGGACATAGGCATCCAAAACCCGAACAGGGCATAGCAGATTACGTTTTTCCTGATCTGATGATAAGAATGTTGGAGGGCAGAAGGCCTGCAGCATAATGGGGCTCGCAACATTAGTAGGGACATTAGGAATATAACCCGGCCTAGTGTGAAAGAAGGCTTTCACCGTACCAGGTGCAAATTCCAGACACGAAGGAGCAACCGACAAGGCTTGCAAGTCTCCAATTCTCTTGATAGAAGAAATAGCAAGGAGAAATAAAGTTTTTAGTGTGAGGAACTTTTCTGAAACCTCCTCAATAGGCTCGAAGGGAGCCAGAGTCAGGCCTTCAAGTACAACGGCCATATCCCAAGCTCTAGTGCGCAGTGCAGGCCTCAGCCTCAGAGTGCCCCGAAGAAAACGAGTAATGAGAGGATCTCTCCCCAATGATGCCCCATCCAAAGGAGTGTGGTAAGCAGATATAGCCGCCTCATACACCTTTAAGGTGAGAAGCGTTCCTGCAAATAATCAAGTACTGAACCAACAGGGCAATTAACAGGATCCAATTGACGTTCTCTAGACCGAGAAGAGAATAGTCTCCACTTTAGTGCATACAGTCTTCTCATGGAGGGAGCTCTGGACTGGAGTATGGTCTCCACGACCTCGGTCGAGAGACCAGATTCTATGAGCCCGGCTGTAAAACCCTGACTCCCTGCTGGGAGGAGGAACCCTTTCTATAGCCTCCTTTCGTAGAAGAATCTGAACTTCTTGCTCCATAACCAGAGCCTGCTCGGGGTCCACCACCGTAGGGAGGACCCCTAGAAATCTGGGAGGACGAGAACCGAACTGAATTCTGTAACCCTTTTTTATAGTGAGCAGGACCCAACGAGATATATTTGGCAGTCGTTTCCACGCTGCCAGAAAATCTACTAAGGGGACCAGTCTCTCGGGACCCTCGAGGCCTCCTCGGAGGATCGTTTGGGGACGCTGACACCTCGGTGCCCTGAAGCAGCCTCGACGTCAGGACTTCTTCTTAGTCGAAGCCTTCTTGGAGATAATGACAGTCCTCAGATCTTGTCTATCTTTAGATGGCTTCGACTGCGACCGCCACCCAGACCCCCCTGAATGTGGTGGAGACATTAGATCGGCGAGGAAGAAGCTTCTGGAACGCCGCTGATTGTTTCTTCACCTCCTGAAACCTCTCAACGACTGTGTTAACTGAGTCGCCGAAGAGGCCAGAAGGCGAGAGCGGAGTGTCCAAAAGAACAGATCTATACCTATCTTTCATATCATGTCTCTCCGTGGCCACCAGGTCTGCCATAGACCGGCCTACTGACTTTGCCATCTCCTTGGTGGCCCGAAGAGACAAATCTGTTGCACGTCTGATTCTTGAATTGCGTCAGCGTTGACTTCCTCACTCTCATTCATGTCACTTAGCAGGTCAGCCGGATATGCTTGCAATATCGACATAGTATGCAAGCAAGCTGCAGCCTGACCTGCTGCCGAATACGCTTTACCATGCTGTTTTAATCCCATAAAATTACTATAATTAGAAGTTTGAGGGTTAAAAACACGATGAGACACTGGTTTCCTCCACGACCTTGACACCTCAGTGTTGAGGTTGGGAAAAAACTGCAGTTTGCCGCTTGTTCATCATGATAGACAGAGACAGTATCACAGAGAGTGCTTGCTAAAGACACAGAAGCTAGCGCGGTCTGCTTCTGGGAATGCTTTATAGTTTCCTGGTCTATTACGTCACCTGCCTGTGACGTCTCGTCACACCATTGGACTGATTCCACACGTGCTTCATGACCCAATCACGCAGGGGCGTTCCCACCGAGTCTCGACGCAGCTCGCGCTCCCTTGAAAGGGAACCTTATTTATGAAACTCATCTATTTTGTTTTACTTAAAAAAAAAATATATATATATATATATAAATATATATATATATATTTAAAACAAAATAGATGAGTTTCAAGGGAGCTCGAGCTGCGTTGAGAACGCCCCTGCGTGATTATATATATATATATATATATATATATTTTTTTTTTTTTATATATATATATATATATATATATATTTGATTTGAACAAATCCATAACCCTACATTTGAAACTCATCTAGAGTTATTTGCACTACAGACATGAAAGACTACTGAGAAAGAAAATCACTTTTTGCAGTATAAGCCACTCAGGTCTTGCATTATAGTGATTTTTACTAATGTAAGGTCACATGTCTTTTAGGCTCACCATGTCACTTCCAGCACCCTTTAACCGTGGTAAAGTCACTGTGACACAGCATCTTGTGGCTTATTGCTTTTTTTTAAAAGAGAAAAGCGTTGAGTTTTCCCAGTGATGATGATACTGAGGCTCTGTGCAGGTGTGTGTGTGTGTGTTATCCGTGTGAGAAAACCCCTCAGCTTTGCTTTTGGCTTTTTCCCCCTGTCTTTATCTTTTTCTTTTCTTTGGAATCTTCTTGTTGCCTGCAGCCCTAATAAAACCCGAAAGCGATTCACCGTCCCGATTCGGGTGTGGGCTCAGCGGATCACGGTAATGATGAAAAACTCATCTTTTGATGTGAACATTCCACGCTTTATTATATTAATGCAGGGGCTCAATTAGTGTTTAGTACGCTCTTGATTTCGCATTCCTTCCATTCGACGCACGTTCGCAGACATACGTGTGTTCGGACATGCTCGGAATGTTCCTTCAAAGAGCTCGTCAGTGTTTGGCCACATCGGTGTGTGTGTGTGTGTGTGTGTGTGTGTGTGTGTGTGCTCGACTCCGTTCCTAACATTGTGAGTGATTGTGCTTCCAGTGGCTATCCATCTTTCTTTTTTCTAGTGAAGTTTGGATGTTAGAAAAGTGTTTGGAACATATTTACTGAACAGATGGACACTTCTATCCAGAAACTTTCAGTATATTTACCTTGAGTAAAGTGATCAAAAGAAGTGTGTTTTTTTTTTTCATTATTTTATATTATTTTGTTGTATTCATATATATTTTTTTCATATTGTGTTTTTTATTTTTATATTGTTTATTTTATTTAAATTTGGTTTATTTCATTATTATTTTAGCTTTTTTTTCATGGTTTATATATATATATATATATATATATATATATATATATATATAATTGTATATGTGTATATATATGTGTGTAATGTGTATATATATATACATACATACATACATACATACATACATACATACATACACACATATATATATATTTTTTTTTTATAGATATGATTTATTATTTAATAAAACATTGGTTTATTTTATTATGTTTTTAATGAATTATTTTATATTATGTTTTATTTGCTTTATATTATATTATTTTCTAAATGTTATTTTTTGGGACTCAACCCAGAAATCTTCTTCTGAAGCTTTTTCTTCTTCTTCTGGGTTTTTCAGTGGCTGAAGCGGATACTGTATATACAATATCTGCAGTATCTATTTGCTCAGAATTAGCAAAACAAAAATCCATTGGTAGAATTGACACAAAGGAAGAACAAACAGTTCTGTTGATTGGCAAAGCAGGCGCTTTATGCAGATGATTGCATTGATTATGATTATCAGTTCTGCTGCAGAAAGAATAAGCAGGTTGCAGTGTAAGCCTGAGACGCTCGCAGATTTATTGTTCCAGAAGCGAATGAATGGCAGATTGTGTATGATATGAGTTTCCACGCTGGCTCTCTTCCTCTGTGTTTGCTGACTGTTAACTATTACCAAGCGTGTATTTTGGCCGAAAACCAAAGTGTTACACACACACACACACACACACATGGGTGAACATCAAAAGACTTGCATTATGGCCTGGAGGTGCTCCAAAAACCCCTCCGTGGAGTCGCTATTGTGCTGCGTCATTTACTCAGTTTCATATCAGCGCTTATTTATATTGTCATGAGTTCTTAAACGTACACCGATAATGCTGCTATAGTGTGTGTGACCTGTGACCTGTGACCCCACCCGCGCTCTCTGGTTATTAATGGATAGCTGATCAAAGGCCCAGCACAACTTTACCCTGTTTACTCGCCCTAATATCGCCTACATTTACCTTAGTCAAACAGTTATTCATTAATTTCTCCTTTCCCTCCTTTTCTCGACGTTCCCCGAGCTCTGAGATTACAGTACACTTGCTATGCTCAAAAGGACAGTTTATTATTATTTTTTTTCATATTCTTATTCTATATATTTTACTTAGTTTTACTTATTAAAATTTTTTTTTAGTTTTCTGCGTGTTTTAATTATATTTATAAAAAATCTGAAAATATAAACAAATCCAAAATTAAATATAAAATATAAAAAAACTAATAAATACAAATAAATGTATTTATTTTATTTTATCTTTTGTATTTAATTTAATTTTATTATATATTTTCATTTCATTTCATCAGTTTATTTTATTGTATTTGTTGTATTTATTACTTGTATTTATTGTATTTATTTAAAAAATATTTTAGTTTTCTGTATGTTTTTATTATATTCATAGAAAATAAAATGTAAACAAAACTAAAATGAAATATAAAATATATAAAAACAGTTTAGTTTGTATATTTTATTTTATTATTTTATATTTTATTTTATTTTATTATAGTTTTCTATTTATAGATTTCATTTCGTTTTTTATTTTGTCACATACATTTATATATATATATATTTATTGTCATGGTTTTGTGTAATTCGTCAGAGATTAGTCACCCAGGCGCATTAGAGTTGGAGTCATGAAAGGAAAGCGCTCTCGGGAACAATACACACACATTTGGCTATTGTGTTTTTGAGCATGTAGTTGTGTCTTTGTTTGAACACTGATTTAACACATCAATCAGTCAGTCAGTCATAAAGAACCTGCGGGGAAAACCCGGTCTATCTCTGCCTTCCCATTGGCCGCCTTCCAACCATCCAATCACCATCAGAGCTTCTCATTGGCCGACGCCGTGGCTTTATCTCTTCGATCGGTCTCTGTTTCCTGACGCTATTGCAGAGCCTGTTTTCATGCAAACCGCGCTTTGGAAAACATAGCAGAGCCTATCGCTTTAATCTGTGACCTGAAGAAATCATTTGCTCTGAATGCTAAATGAGTTCAAAAAGACGCATGTGTCCCCGCAGGCTAGAGGAACCGTTTCACGGGCCGGCCCCGACAATTGCCTGGGAAATGGGAGCTTTGCACTGATGAAACAAATATAAATATATATGTGTATTCATTGATTTGATTGATCGTTTATATATATATATGCATGCATACATACATTTTATTTTGTTATATATTTTTTATTTAATTTGAGTTATTTTGCAGTATATATATATACACTAAATAACTCAAATTAAATATAAAAATATATAACCACAATAAAACATTTAATTTAATTTTTTATATATTTTGTTTTATTTTATTTTAGTATGTGTATGTATATATATATACACACACACACATCCTATATATATAACTAAATTAAAATGAATAGGTTTTATTTTTACATTTTATTATGTATATTTAATTTTTGTTTTACTTTTAATTTTTAAAGATCCTGGTTGGTATTATTGCTGTTTTATTGAAAATCAAAGAAAAAAATAAGTTGCTTAAAATAAACTGTCTGCCAAATGCATGAATATAAATGTTTATTTAGTTAGTTTTGCATTTCCTTTAGAAATAGTGCACTTACAACACACACTACAAAACAGCATAGAATAGTGCATAAGTAAGTGTGATGCAACTTAAGGTCATGTGACTCTGCCCTGCTGAAAAGACTTTCTTAACCAGTAATGCTAAACTGGCCAACCAGCAGTGTTGGTTTATTATCTCAGCAGTGCTGGTGTTCATATCGCTCTCCTGTACCACTGCACATTTCACACTTTTTTTCCCCCGTTAATTAAAGGGGTGGTATAATGCCCTTTACACAAGATGTAAAATAAGTCTCTGATGTCCCCAGAGTGTGTGTGTGAAGTTTTAGCTCAAAATACCCCACAGATATTTTTATATAGCATGTTAAAATTGTCACTTTTTGAGGGTGAGCAAAAACGCACCATTTGTGTTTGTCCCTTTAAATGCAAATGAGCTGCTGCTCCCGGCACAGGGGGCGGAGCTTCAACAGCTTGTGTCCTTTTACCTCACACACACATGCACTGAACATTTCAAAAACTTTTAGCATTTTATGTTCAAACCGGAGTCAGACAATGATGGAGAGACTCAAGAAGAAGTGACAACATGTAGAAGCAACAGGACATTTCTGAATGGTTAGTTGATGAATTTATGTAGCTGATGTGTTAGTTATCTTCTAGTCATTGATTAGCATATTCTGTCTTGATAATCTATAAATGGTGTTCAGGGGGCGGGGTTTATGTAAATTGTAGGGTTGGTGATGTCACTAACCCGGGAGGAATGTGGTGTAGTCTCTACCAGCCGTTTGTTGTAGTCCTTAAAAAGCGATTTCTTTAAAAGCAAATATCTCCCTTTGCTTTGAGCTTTGAGCGATGTAACTTTGCAGATGTTGTTTATGATCAAACAGCAACATTACACACTAACTACAGTTAGACAAGTGAAATCATAATCAACCACCCCTTTAAGTGCATCATTCATGTATTTAAAGTGCACTATTTCCTTCTGGAGTTTTCATTGTGAACACACACTACTCAGACTATTATTATACTGCACTGAATAGTGTATAAGCAAGTGAATTGGGACACACCTTAAGGTTATGTGACTTGCTTACCCACTAGCTTAACCAGTAATGCTAAACTGGCCAACCAGCAGTGTTGGTTTATTATCTCAGCAGTGCTGGTGTTCATGTCGCTCTCCTGTACCGCTGGACATTCATGTGTGTCCCAGTTGACCTTGGCATTCACTGGATTGTTTTTCATGTTCTGAATCCGCTCTATAATGCTTGTGAAGTGCCAGCTGCATCGTGCCTTTGTTACACACTGGTAAACGGATACGGTGTGGCAGAACGCTTTGAGGAGACATTGTTTAACCATCTGCCTTTTGTCCCGCTCAGATCTGCTGTTTCATACGGGACGGGTCGCAGAAAACATGCTGTTTTTAATCA
>NC_140221.1:46203001-46208001 GCF_951802725.1 Rutilus rutilus | reverse complement strand
AACAGCACAAACCACATCGAAACCATGGCTTTGTCACCAGATGCATTAAAGGGGTGGTATAATGCCCTTTTTCACAAGATGTAAAATAAGTCTCTGATGTCCCCAGAGTGTGTGTGTGAAGTTTTAGCTCAAAATACCCCACAGATATTTTTATATAGCATGTTAAAATTGTCACTTTTTAAGGGTGAGCAAAAACACACCGCTTTGTGTCTGTTCCTTTAAATGCAAATGAGCTGCTGCTCCCGGCACAGGGGGCGGAGCTTCAAGAGCTCGTGTCATTTTACCTCACACACACATGCACTGAAAATTTCAAAAACTTTTAGCCTTTTATGTTCAAACTGGAGTCAGACAATGATGAAGAGTGTAGAAGCAACAGGACATTTCTGAATGGTTAGTTCAGTGGTTCCCAATTCCAGTCCTCGTGACCCACTGCTCTGCACATTTTGTATGTCTCTCTTATCTGACACACTCAGTTCAGTTCATGGAGTCTCTCCTAATGAGCTGTTGATCTGGTTCAGGTGTGTTAAATAAGGGAGACATACAAAATGTGCAGAGCAGTGGGTCACGAGGACTGGAATTGGGAACCACTGGGTTAGTTGATGAATTTATGTAGCTTATGTGTAGTTATCTTCTAGTCATTGATTAGCATATTCTGTCATGATAATCTATAAATCGTGTTCAGGGGGCGGGGTTTATGTAAATTCTAGGGTTGGTGATGTCACTAACCCGGGAGGAATGTGGTGTAGTCTCTACCAGCCGTTTGTTGTAGTCCTTAAAAAGCGATTTCTCTAAAAGCAAATATCTCCCTTTGCTTTGAGCTTTGAGCGCTGTAACTTTGCAGATGTTGTTTATGATCAAACAGCAACATTACACACTAACTAAAGCTAGACAAGTGAAATCATAATCAACCACCCCTTTAAGGCTTGCAGTGTGAATTTAGCCTGAATGTACTGTGATTAATCAACTGGGGAAAGTATGGTGATATCCTTTTTACACTATATTAACCTTTAGTGTCTTTCATTAAGGATCTTTAGATATTTTTACTGGGCAAGAAAACAGACCTTTTTTTGCAGAATGTGAATTTTGTGTGTATTTGGCCATATAAGATGCATAAGATTGATGTAAATACAAATCAAAAGTGTATCCTGCACCAGTTAAAATATTTCCAAATAAGTACGTCACATGAGTTTCCTCCTTGTGCTTTTGTTCCACGCAGCGCAGACACGCGTGACAGAGGAATAATGGAAGATCAAGATGTGAAGATCAAAGGCTGCTATCTGAATAAACACACACACACGCGTGTGCTGTAGTGCAGCTATATTATAAACACACCGCGTGTCACGCTGGATCTGTAATTTGATATGTGTGTGTATAGCAGGCAGGAATGCAGACAGGTCTTTCCCGTATCCGTCAGTGAAACATGAAAGCTCCCGTAACGCTTGATGATTATTTTTAGAGCTGTTATCTGACAGGACAGCGTAAACAGACAGGTGTGTGTGAACCTGTGTGAGGCTGCAAACAAACATGATGCTGTAACGCTGAAGTGTGTGTTTCAGTCTGCTTTTTGAGATATTTGTCCAGAAGTTTGCAGGGTTAATAATAGCCATGCAGATTCGGATACTCGTACACACACTCATACAACACGCAGCATGCTTGTCTCTGCCTTTTTTGTTTAATTATTGTTTGAAAGTTCAAAAGTTTGGGTCGGTATGATTTTTTGACTGATTTTGAAAGTGTGTGTGTGTGAATGGTCGTGTGTGTGAGTAAGTGTGTTTAAGTGTGTGTGTGTGTGTGTGTCTGTGTGAATGAGTGAGTGAGTGAGTGTGTGTGTGTCTGTGTGTCTGTGTGTATAAGTGACTGTGAGTAGAAGTGAGTGTGAGTGTGTGTGTGTAAATGAGTGTGTAACAGCATATGAATCAAAACTGCCTAATGTAAAAAAAGATGAAGCTAGAATAAAATAGTTTTTGTTGTTGTTTAAAGGGAAGAGGGTCTGTTCTTTCTTTGGATATATTGCATGGCGCTGGCGGTGGCTGGTCACTTTAAACAGAAAAAGCTGGCGGGAAAGAGTTAAAAGAGTTTATTTTCATGTAAAATCAACCATATTGGTTCTGGTAGAGAATAACTCTGTTATTTCTATTATTATTATTTATTAACTATAACTATTTCTATGCTGTTGTTCTATTAAAGTCAATGTGAGGGTGAAAGATCAATCTCAAGTAAGTGTGTGAGTGAGTGTGAGTAGAAGTGAGTGTGTTGTGTGTGTGAGTGAGTGAGTGAGTGTGTGTGTGTAAGTGAATAGAAGTGAGTGTGTGTGTGGTGTGTGCTTGGTTCAGACCTCCACAATCAACATGTTGAAGTCTTTGCTAAATGGCCTAGTTCTGTCCTAGATTGTGGGACACACAAATTCTTGTCACAAAACCCTACGTGTGTGTGTGTGTGTGTGTGTGTGTGTGTGTGTGTGTGTGTCTAGGCAGCATCCTAACTGGAATAAAGCTGATAAGTGACTGATCTGAAGCACTAGATAGGCAGCATCCCGTCTAGGTCTCTCTCTCTCTCTCTCTCTCTCTCTCTCTCTCTCTCTCTCTCTCTCTCTCTGTCTCTCTCTCTCTCTCTCTCTCTCCCTCTCTCGTCCGGGTTTTTTAAGTGTTACCAAGTCAGGCCGATTTGGTTTGTGTACTAGCGGGGTGGATGTTGTGATCGTGGATGTCCCTGATAAGTGTACACTACTACAGTAGACATCTCATCTACTCAATGTGTATAATTGTTTATCACAAACAAATGTTTGATTTCTCGACGTTATCTTTGACATTGTTCCATTGATATGTTTCTAAAGTCATAGGCTGCTATCCAGCGCGTAATATCTGCTCACACACTAAGTATACAGCAGCTCACGTTTGCAATGTGTTGGTCATGCATTCGTGTCAGTGTTTGCATACTTGTGTAAAGTGTGTTTCTGGCCTGTCACAAGAGGAGATGGCAGAGGAATTTGGGAAGCTGGAATGGAGTGTGTGTGTGTGTGTGTGTGTGTGTGTGTGTGTGTGTGTGTGTGTGTGTGTGTGTGTGTGTGTGTGTGTGTGTGTTGGGGGTTGGGAACAGCTGGTCTTCCATTGACGAGTTTTGAATGCTGGCAGTTAATATTTCACTCCAGAAGTGTGTATGTATGCAAGTGGATGTGAACAAACACACACACACTCTCACACACACTCACTGCTTCTTGACAACAGAGGCCAACTGCGTAAAAGAAAGAAAACAGAGGCCGAATGGAGTTTATAAAAGCACATTAGTGTGGCATTAGTTAACGGCCACAATCACTGACATTTACATGATCACGTCAACAGACTTACACACATGTGATCCAGTCTCAACGGAAGAGGAAAACACCCTGAAATGTAAAGAAATATGGACATACAAGTGTTTGTCGTTTGAAGGGCCCTATCTTGCACCCAGCGCATTGACTTTGAACACCGACGCATGTATCATTCCTATTTTGCACCCGCGCACAGCGGACTTTTCCCTCCACAGACGCACGTCGGTAAATTAGGGAATGAACTTGCGCTCCCGGGGGCGGTTCAGGGAAAAGAGGAGGCGTGTTCCGGCGCAAACGTTCCCTGGTGCTATTTTGCAGTTTCAGAAAACAATTCCGCCACAGACCAGGAGAAACCTCGTCTAAAGTCAGTGGCGCGTTCAGATGCTATTTTAAGGGCGCATGCTTGGCCATAATGTAGCGTGTGCACACACACTTTGATTCTCTCATCTACACAGACACAGCAGTTTTCATTTTTGCAAATCATACATTATTACAAGGAAAAATATTCCACACGAGGGAAATCATTGTGATGTCCATGAAGATGTGAAAAAATAGGCATAAATCTAGCTTACACATTTACCCAAATTATCATACGCCTGTTTAACCGAAGCTAATTTGTGTGTGTTTCTCCATCCCCAATGTCACTTCTCTGTGTTTTACGGCCCTGACGAGAACGTCGGTCTCCTCGGCTGTGAACCGCTCCTGGCAAACCCGCCGTTATAATAGCAATCCGCCATGGAACAAGCGCGCCTGCTCTTAAAGGGAATGTGAGATGACGCTCTGATTGGTTTATTTCACGTTACGCCCAAACCACACCTATGAGTAATGAAGCTACTTCAGACCAACGCATTTTAGATTTGCCCACAAAGTTACTTGCGTTTCAGATCGTTAAAATAGAGCCCGAAGTGTGTTTCTGCTGCCCTAGTGTAACGGTTTCTATCAAGACCAACTTTAGAGGACTTATTATAGTTATATATGCAAAGTGGTTGCATACAAACAAAAAAGTTGCATTTTATAAAATGTACCCATTGTATTGTTTGTTGAATGCTGAATCTGTATTTGTTTAATTGCTTTTAAATGTTCAAAGTAAACAAATGTTTCAAATGGATTAAAGTGCAAAGAACACAACTGTAGATGACAATAACATATATATATATATCTTTTGTCCAGATCATTCAGCGAAGGTCACTGGATATGATAAAGACATGGTTTCACATCTTAATAACAGCAGTGTTTAGTAACTCGCATAATTAATCATCTCATACATGGTGTAAATTAGAGGTGCTTTTGTCCTCAAATCTAGAAGCATCACAGATTTATTTACATGGCCGTTCATGTAGACAAAGCTAAATTAAATGACACACAATTGGATTTTTAAGGAAAATTTAAAAGAGTAAAAAGAAGAATTTTTTAATTATGAACCATTTGCTGCCATTGTGTGAACAATAATGCACATGTAATGCATTATAATATAATGTCATCCATAGAAAAGTAAATGTAATCTGATTATGAGCAAGTGCTACATTTTTTTTAATCTGATTATGTAATCCAGATTACATGTAATCCGTTATTACCCAGCACTGCAACTGGGTTACATTTAACTGGCTGATGGAAACTTATAATAAGGTTTTCAGAATTATTCACTGTATTGTAAAGTGCACACAATAACAATAGCATGCATGTTTATCACTGC
>NC_140221.1:46163001-46198001 GCF_951802725.1 Rutilus rutilus | reverse complement strand
TTGTATATTCATTTATATATTACATATTTTTTTATTTAGAATTTTTGTTTATTATTTGTTTATTGTTTATTTGTTATATATTAAATATATATTATTATAAATCATTTTTAAATTATTATTATTATTTGTTTTATCATCAGATTATTTATATATATATATATATAGTGTATATCCTAACTGGTAAAAACTGCTTTTTCTAGTTCATTTTATGTGACAAATGAATTTTTTTAAAGTATAAATATTCCATGCACTCCCTCAATAAGCATGAGCTCATGAAGTATAATAATGCTTGTAATTTCATGTTAACTAGCACACAACACACACTCCAGCAGTAGGTCATGATTAATCACTGAATCCACAGGCGTCCTTCATAATTAGCCGTAGGTAATCTCTATAATTGTCTGTGCTGATTCGGCTGCAGGTTAACGAATGCTGTTCTTTTGAACTTTCTCTCCATCAAAAATAAATAAATTGCATCACGGTTTCCACTAAAAACGATTCCCAACTTTTGACCAGCAGTGTAGATTATCGGTCACACTGTGTGTTTGTGTGTGTGTGTGTGTGTGTTGTCTTGCAGAGTATGGCACTAGTAATGCTTGACGTGTTCTCAGTGTGTTCAACACAGTCAGTAGAGCTGAAACACACTAGATTACACATTCAGGCCGTCGCTCAGAGAGGAACTGAAGCCTGCCGAACACATCTCTACCTTTCATTTCACCCTCTTTCTCATTCCCTCATATCTCATTCTCATCTGTTGCTCTTGGCAGGTACAGCCCTTTGTGATTTATCAGCCGTCATCTCTTATCGCTGTCTCGTATGTGCTAGGTCTTTCTCTTTACTTTGCTATCGACAGGCTTTTATTTCCCATTCACCTTCACAATAAAGTCTACAACAGGATCTCAGGGAAAAAACACAGAGTGGACTTTAGTCCAGCTGAACACTTTTCAAAATAAGAGTCCTTAGACACGAGACAGGAATTGCAGCTGTTCGAGATATTGGTGTTTCTCATGCGTACTTTGTGATTTGAATCCCATCGGAATCTGCAATGTGTGTGTGTTTTTCTCACACAACCTCAGGAAAAACTCCTGGGCAAATTACCTACCGTTTTCCAGCAAACTCGACGAGAAATCGAATCCCGTCCGAACGCGAATGTCTGTGATTTTGCGATATTGCACACCAATCTTTTGCATGCTTTCATTTCATTTCAATATGGATGGTATCTGACGAAAATTTGTAATTTATGGAAACTGCAAAAAATGCTCATTTTAAGATGTCTAGATGCAAGTTTATTATAAACAACCACCTCTATAAACTCATGTGAAGTTTACTTAAGTAGGACTTTTATAGTAAATCAAAATGATATCAGTAAAGACACACGTAAGCGGAGCACAATGCCCACATCCAGAAAACACTCACTCGTGTTCGTCCCGTCCGAATCGGTACATGAAATCACAGACCTCGAGGGATGAGAAGTGTGACTCAACATCGTTTTGAAAACTAGTCCTGTCCGAAAAGGGCTTTTGAGTCTTCAGTTTTTACTCTGACGTCAAACTTATTCATTCACTGGATGTGAATCATTTTTTCTTTTGCTTTATGTCAGTCAAGTTAAAAATCAAGAGTAAATAATAAGTACTTTTCATTTGTTAAGTATTTAATAGGCAAGAGTTTTAGCTTAAAAAAGTAGTCAATGTACTGTAGTCAATCATTTTAACCCTTAAAACTCATCTCTGATCACCAAAATTACATATTTAATAGTTTTTCTCCTTGAAAAACGATTTTTTCATGTCGTAAAATATCTTGAATGTAACTCGACACCCTTGCCTCATTAAGTATACGCGGTTCTATGAATATGCAAATGAGCCCCGCCTCCACTCACTCACTCAGCTCAGAGATCCACTGGTTGACGATCACACGTTGATCTGATTGGTTACAAGGTAGTTTGTGACGTCAGAAACACCAGCGATTTCAAAGCGTGTTTTTGAGACTGTCTTTGGTTCACTGCAGTTTTAAGGAGGAAATACTCAGCAATGGTGTTAGATAACGTTTTGTTTATACTGATATATCGGTCAGGCTGTTAAGTCATTCACTCTCTGAGCATCAGATTTTATCGACATCAACTGATTAGATTAGATTAGATTAGATTAGATTTAGCCTAGATTAGATCAGCTTTATTGTCAGAGCGCAGAGTACAATTGAAGAAAGAGCCCATGAAATAGTTTACATCCAACCAGAAGTTCAACCATTGAAAATGTGTAAAGTTGAACCTTTTGCACATGGAACCGCACTAAAATGCACATATCTCTGGGAATAAACCAGAAAGAGCCTTAGAAATGAACATCCCAAAAGAAACGTTTGTTAAGTATTCCTAATATTTCTTGAGTTACAGGCACCCAGCTTTGGTAAAAGAATATTTGTATGCAGTTGTTTTGACAGAAGGAAACGAGATCATGAGATTGACCTCTGAAAATGTGTACAATTTTAACAGTTTATTCACAAAAACCCCCATATCTCTGGGATTGAACCATATAGGGCCTTTAAAATGAAGATGCCAAAAGAAAAGTTTGTTCATAAGAGTGAAAATCTAATAGTATATTACGATATCTTTAATGTTACAAACATGCAAACTTTTTTGAACTGTCACTGTTGGCATATAATGCAACAAGGATTGCTGAAGGCAACAGATTTTACTAATAGACTATCTGTCTATCTGTGTGTAAAAATAAAATGATGCTGCCAATTTTCTAAAGTCATTTTCACCTATCTGTAATTTGGCTCCAAATCTCAGGTGAAAAATGTAATTCTGAAACAAAAATCAGGTTTAATCAGTAAATGTTCATTCATGTTTAATATTTTGGCTCTCATCACTATTAATATTGTGTTCAGAAAAAAAATATTAACAAAATCAAACATTTTAGCTGCGGGGAAGTTTCCAAATTTGTTTGCTTTGACACGGAATGACCCATTTAATGTTGCAAAAGAGCTGTTTCAAATAAATGCTGTTCTTTGAACTTTAAATTAATCAAAGAATCCGGACAAAAATGTATCAGTTTCCACAGCAGAACCGGTTTCAACATTGATAATAATCATAAATGTCTTTTGAGCATCAAATCATCATATTAGAATGATTTATGATCATGTGACACTGAAGACTGGAGTAATGATGCTGAAAATTCAGCTTTGATCACAGGAATAAATTACACTTTAAAACATATTCAGGTTATTTAAAAGTGCAATCATATTTTATAATTTTACTGTATTATTTATCGGTTGAATAAATAAAGTCTTGGTGAGCAGAAGAGGCTTCTTTTCTTTAATGTTTAAAACATTAAAACGATCTTACTGACCCCAAACTCTTGACCGGCAGTGTAAAGATAATAATATTGCTGATTCAGAATTCCAGTCATTTCTCATCAATGGTTAATTATCTCTGTACAGTACGCATTTAACCGTGTACAGCTGTAGTGTGTTTGTTCTGTAAAGATCAGAACACTGTAAAATATCTTCAATGACCGCGTCTCTCTTTAATGCATCCGACTCTTTTGATCTTGAGATTCGCTAATAACTGTGACTCATGACTTGTTTGCAAGATGCATGATAAACGGAGCAATATAAACAGACGTGGTGTCGTAACGCGAACCTTCCGTTATAAACAATGATTTACCGCAATCCAACATCCAAACAGCCTCATAGCAGATTTAACGACTAGAACGCAGGAAGTCACTGTGATATTGTTTATCGTTCATGTGCGTGTCCTGAAATAGTCCTCTGAGCGACGAGTTCAGCTCCGGACCCGTTTCATCTGATCCGCTTTGAATCATGGGAAATAAGATAGGGGAGGTCATGTGGTTTCTCTGTTCTCAACTGGACAGATGTCCTAGTCAGATATACTGGATGTTTGAGATTTGTGTGTGACACATCTATAAGTTTGCCAAATGTGACTTTATCAATACTTTTCAAAGGATTTGCTTCAATTCAAGTGGCGCCTGATCGGTGCGGTGAGGCGTTTCTGTGTCGGTTAGAGATATTTGCTCAGTGTTGTTGACTTTTACGATTAAATGTACGTTTATGTTGTGCGAGGACGTTTATGGACCTCGGAGCAGATAACACAGAGTTCAACGTTAAACACACACACACACACACACATCATACAACTGCAGCTGTCACAGGTCTGTATATCAGCAACTGTGAGGTTTAGAGTCAAAAGTCCAAATACACACATGCTTATTTTCTCTAGAAGTGCTTTTGTATGTTGCTTTCTAACACCCAGTACAGAAATGCCTTAAATTAGGATTATTTTTGTGATCATTTTCTGTCCTCTTATAGGAAAAAAAAAAAAAAAACGTGGTGAGGTTCTTATTTAGAAAGTCAAGACCCGACTCATTTTTTAAAGAACCTTTATGTTATTAAACGTTTCTTTATGAGGAGAAATGTCTTAAATGATTGCATAATATTTATTAAATTTTTTTCTACTGATAAAGTATGTTTACAGTTTTGTTTTACAAGCGACAAACACACTTTTGTGACTCATAAAACAATGACCTAAAAACCCCGACAACAGGTAGCATTATGCAATGTTTTCTTTTGTGAAATTGTGTGACTCTCTCTACTGTTTATAATTCACTGCAGTTTATATTACATGATCGATGCTACTGTACATCTTCAGTTACATCTAATTGTTTTGATATGATAGTATTACATTTTTTTAGATTCGGAATAGATTTCAATATGGTATTACTTTAGAAATTTAGCAAATTGCTGTCTTTTTATTTCGCTGATCCGTGTGAACGGGGATCGTTTTGACAACGTTGTCGTCTGTACACACACCGTTTCA
Source organism: Rutilus rutilus (assembly GCF_951802725.1). Lineage (NCBI taxonomy): Eukaryota > Metazoa > Chordata > Actinopteri > Cypriniformes > Leuciscidae > Rutilus > Rutilus rutilus. The sequence continues at coordinate 46,193,170 of NC_140221.1, read as the reverse complement.
AAAAACACAAATGAAAACATTTCCATTTTGAGTATATCGTTGTCTTCAGGGATGCTTGACATATCGGCAACCATATCGGTATCGGCCGATATATGTTCATTTTTAATGTTATCGTTATCGGTCCAATAAAAAAATATGGCCGATATATTAAAGCCGATACATAATGTATTATTTCCTCCAGCTGAGACTCTTCAGATGCGCACTGTTCAACATGATGGGTTTAAATTGCTTGAAATATGATTGAAATCACTTCATAAAGGAAAATACGGTTAAATGCAACACAAGTCTGTCATATCGGCTACATACAATTATGAGAAAATCATTATAATTGTGTGGATTTTAATGTGAGACTTTTGTTTTTGTAATCAGGCTCTCAAAAATTATATAAAAACTTGGATTTAGATTTAGCGGCCAATATATCGGTTATCGCCTTTCAAATATAAAGAATTATCGGTTATCGGTATCGGCCAAAATGTTCATATCGGTGCATCACTAGTTGTCGTGTAAACATACCCTAAGAGTGATATTTACAGCTATATAATCAAGGATTTTAAGTGTGTTATCAGTATATAAAAAGTTTTCACATTTATATAAGGTATGTTGGTCACAGTTTATGTTATGGCATATTTGCATGTTATGCAAACTATTAATATCAAAGCAATATTTTTGAATGTTATCATTTGTAGTTTTTGCTCTTTCTAGAATTGTCTTGTTTTATAGTTGTTTTGCTGTTTAATTCAGCTTTTGTTATGATATATAACTGCATGTTTCTGTTATGTAATGGTGGAAATTCAATTTTATAGTAAAGACGTTTTGTGTCTGTATAGAAAGAGACTTATTGCATGCAGTGCAGTTATAATAGTGCTTATTTACATATAAATGTCTTACAAAACAGCTTGTTTATTTCTAAAGGTCATGGAAAATTGTAACTAAATAAATATAAAGTGCGATTGTTTTTATTGCAAGAACCCTTAACTAACATTATACCTCACAAGTGTCTCCTTTAAAGAGCGTAAATGAAAGAACGCTGTATTTAAAGTTGAGGGCAGATGAGTTTCAGAAAGCTTGTGATGTGTCGATTGCTCTGGGCTCTCGCTGACAGGTGATGATGAATCTCTCAAACCCTCATCAGCCCGAGGCAGATCCGCTGTGATCAAGCTTCATCTTCTGAAGACGAGAGTCTGATGTGTCCCTAACAGAAGAACTGAAGTGTGCAGATGCTGGAAAACACTTGAAAAGATAATTGCGACTTTTTTATCGCACAATTGCGAGTTTACATCTCGCAGTTCTGACTTTATGTCTCAGAATTGCGTGATATAAAGTCAGAGTTGTAACAGAATTGTGATATCTCGCAATTCTGACTTTATAACACGCAATTCTTAGAAATAAAGTCAGAATTGCGAGATGTAAACTCGCAATTGTGAGATAAAAAGTCGCAATTATCTCTTTTTTCTCGCAATTCTGATTGTATAACACGTAATTGCGACTTTATATCATGCAATTCTGAGATAAAAAGATGTAAACTCGCAATTGTGAGGAAAATAAGTCAGAATTGTGAGATAAAAAGTCGCAAACAAGCTTCTATACTTTAGATTTACTGTGATGGGAACAAAATACTCAACAGAGATCCTTTCAAATGTGTGTCAACATGAAACTGCACATTTGTGTTGGTATATTTTAATGTTGGCCATATTCTTTACGTCTCGTGAGTTTGGCTGTGACTGTTTATTTGCAGATGTACACAGTTTATTATTGAGTGTTTTAGGGATCCTCCGATCATGATTCGCCGATTAATTTTAAATGTAAATTTTACCAGTCAATTGTGATACTGGTTGACAAATTTTTTTTTCTTTAAGTATATTTATTTGCTGTTTATTTGCTCTATTATTGTAAGCAACCACTGCATTCGTGATCCAAACAAAAATGCTGCACACATGTTGTTTATTCATTTGAATTAGATTCTATAATTTCAAGATTTAAAGCAAAAACAGAATGGTCTGACTTGAGCTTTGCGAAATTATGCTACATAAAACATACCTGCACAAAACAAAAACAGCAGACAGACTGAATTAAAATGCAAATTCACTCTCTGACAGTAGGTGGCGTTTATGGAAAAAACAGCATTTATAGTGTTTTACCGCTGTTAACAAAGCAGCGCTGCGCTTATACAGAGGTAAGAGGAAAAAAAGAAAACGTCATCAACTTTCCTCCGTCACGCTCTCAGCTAAAATAAAATGATACCAAAAATCACCAGTAGGTGGCGGCAAATTATTGTCTGAATGAGTAAATCATTGAATCGAAACATCACTGTTGCTCGGATTTGTTTGGAACTATTTTCGTTGGCTGCGAAACAGATAATAGTGACAAAATGGAAATCACCTAATATTAGCTTCTTGTTTATTGAATTGTTGTTTAAAATCAATATCGCATTTGCAAACATGTTGATATTCGGGAAAACGGCACTCTCGCTCGTGTGGTTTTGGTTAGAAATATTATAAACAAACTTGTACAGTGGTTTTTGCACCATACTATACTTATTTTTTGCACCATATCTTGGATTTTGGGGTCATTTTTATTAGTTTTGATGTCATTTTTGCTCCGACCCTCCTTTCCGAGGTCGCTTCTGTTGCGAGGCCTGTTTCAAACGAGACGGGTGAAACATATTGAAACAGATTTGGTTAGTTTGTGTTGAAACGGTGTAGCCCAAATGGATGGAAATTTTATGTGCAATTAAAATACATAAATATTATGCCTAAATATTTTTGAGGTCAGTTTTTCCCTTCTGTTTTGTATTACACTTGTGCAGCTGTAGTTTCTGCTGTAAGAGAGAGTGTGTGTGTGTGTGTGTGTGTGTGATGGATCATGCAGATGAAGTTTCATCTGTGGCATCCTCACAGTGGCAGCTGGGATAGCGATCTGCTTTGATATAGTGTGTGTGTGTGTGTGTGTGTGTGTGTGTGTGTGTGTGTGATGTAGAAACCACCCCGGTCAACTTCCTCTTCCTCCTCTGATGTTCGGGCTTCACTTTTACATTCCTCAAGAAACTCTGCGTTTCTTTTTCCATGGAGTTCCAACAGAACTATGTGAAATATTTCTGTGTGTGTGTGTGTGTGTGTGTGTGTGTGTGTGTGGTAATATCCGGAGAGCGTTGTGGGTTCCACTGAAATTAGTTTTGTAAAATGACACAAAAGCAAGTTTTCCAGCTCACTTCATATGTGTGCAGCAGGTGCTTCATCTGTGTCACCCAGGACTTTTGTATTGTATTGTAAGGGTTTTTTATTTAAGTTAATTATAATGACAAATCTGACCTAAAAGGAGAACTTTATGCCTTAAACTATTGCAAAAACATGATGTTTGCTTTAAAAAAAAATGCGAGAGAGAGCAGTTTCAATAAACCTCTAAAGTAAAGAAAAACCTTTCAGTAATAAGTTTTAATGACAAGTGCATGATCAATAAAGGTCTAAACTTATGGGGTTTGCAAGATTTGTTTAATGTTCTTGAAAGAAGTCTCTTCTGCTCACCAAGGCTGCATTTATTTGAGCAAAATTACAGTAAAATCAGTAATATTGTCAAATATTATTACAAGTTAAAATAACAGTTTTCTATGTGAATATATTGTAAAACATAATTTATTCCTGTGACCTTCAGCATCATTACTCCAGTCTTCAGTGTCACATGATCCTTCAGAAATCACTCTAATATGATGATTTGCATTCATGATTATTATCAATGTTAAAACCGGTTGTTCTTATGGAAACCATGATGCATTTATTTCAGGATTTCTTGGTGAATAGAAAGTTCAAAAGAACAGCATACATATTGAAATAGAAAATCTTTTATAACATTATACATGCCTTTACTGTCCCTTTTGATCAATTTCTGAATAAAAACTTATTAATTTCATTAATAAAAGTCTTTTGAGCTGTAGGATCATTTCTTTTTTTCTTTTTTTTCTTTTTTTTTAATGTAGTTTATGAACTTTTTCCTTTGAACTTTTAAAGGATAATTTTCCCCAGTGTTGTGCCCAAAGGTGAGAAGCAGACAGTGACTGAACGGGTTCGAGGAGGATGTGTGTGTGTGTGTGTGTGTGAGTCCCCGAGGCAGTGCATGCTGGGACGCCAGCTCGTCTCTGTCCCCTGTGGTCATGAATCTGTTTTAAGAGCTTCTGCATCTCATCTTCAGCTTGTGTCTGTCTGGCCCTCAGAAATCAAAGAGTTTCATCAGCTTTACAAAGCCAACGGGAAACGAGCCTGTTCTGGAATCTGTGATGGTCTACTAAACATAAATGTACTATTGCAACCAGGGAAATGCTATCGTTATAAAAATATTGATTTCAATCTATTTTCATTTCGAAACCGATTTTAAATCCCAAGAATCAATCTTTTTCAGTTGATGCGTGCACAAAACTGCACTAACATCATTCGTAGCTCCGGCCATCCAATAATCACAATGTGCTTTGATACTTTTGATAAGAAACAAAGTCTCAGCTTTTCAAACTCAAACAATAAACACAGTTTTGGCGCTCTTTAATAGATCACTGTAGCGCTTGTGAACCGATCATCTCTTCCTCTTTACTATAGCAGCAAATCAACATGGATGAACATACAGATGACATTCATTTCTCATGTAATCGCTCAATAAAACAGCTTCACATAAAAGCCATTCAATGACCATAAACTCAGCTAGAGAAATTAGGAGCATTTTAATAAATATATGCACTATATTACATATTCACCATATACTGTTCTTCCATATTTAATGCATGTTGGAATAAATCTGTCCGGAAAATACGTTTTTTATTGCAGCCACTGTTAAAATGTTTATATTTCAACAGTGAATTTGCATAGAAAGATTATTTAGATTCATATAAAAACTGTTTGTAAAAAGCAATTTACATGTTTATATGCAACACAGCTTTTATTTAAGTGTGGATTATTACATCTAAAAGTTAACAGAGATTAAATTTGTCCTATGTCATCATTTGTACCTTGAGTATGTAGCAGCAGTTGAGAGAAATCGAGCTGTTTTGATTGTGTGTGTGTGTGTGTGTGTGTGTGTGTGTGTATTTATAGGCCTCATGTTTCACCGGTTACTGTCAGGTCTTGTCGACTTCCTTCAGCTCTGATCCTCCTCTTTCCCATTCCCTTCACATTCTCCAGAGTTTTTTCCTCCACCAGACCCAGACGTTGAATCACGCTGTCCAAACACACACACACACACACACAGACCGTGGGTTGAAGGGGTGTGGAGGAAACACAGATAATCGGGTTGAATTAGCGCAAGTGTCAAGACCGCACATGCCGTCATGACTGGATTCAGATCTCTCACACACACACACACACACACACACACACACACACACACACACACACACACACACACACAGCAGGAGAAACGAATGAATGAATCTCACCTGAGGGTCTCGAACGAGTCAAAGCCCGACTGACTCAGAGGATGATGGGTAAAGCTGGACTAGTCTCAGCGGATCTGTGGCCTCGGTGTTAAGATCTGGTTAGTTAGTTAGTTAGTTAGGGTTCATCATTCTTACTCTTACTCTAGACTTTCAAAAGGTTAGGACCAGACTTGAAGAGAAAATGAGATGACTAAGTTTTAAGACTAGACTAACCAGAACTCACTCATTCATGCTTCTGATTGCCAGTTTAACAGCAGGAAGCTTTGCTTTTGTTTGTTTTATCTTTCACCTTTTTGTTCATTCTTTTTATTTCATTATTTCTTTGATTTATTAGTGCTTTCTTTTGTTCGTTTGTTTTCTTTCTTTCTTTCTTTTCTTATAGTATACACCACTGTTCAGAAGTTTGGGGTCAGTGGGATGTTGTAATGTTTTTGAAATGAGTCTCTACGGCTCACCAGATTTGCATTTATTTGATCAAAAATACAGTAAAAAATGTGAAATATTATTACAATATAAAACAGCTGTTTCTAAGTGAATATCTAGTAAAGTGTAATTTATATCCTGTGATCAAAGCTGAATTATCAGCATCATTACTCCAGTCTTCAGTGTCACATGATCCTTCACAAATCATTCTAATATGATGATTTGATGATCAAAAAACATTTATGATTATTAGCAATGTTGAAAACTGTTTTTTTCGTGAGATTCTCTGAATACAAATTGAATTTATTTAACATTATAAATGTCTTAACTGTCACTTTTGAGCAATTGAATGCATTCTTGCTGAATAAAAGGACAGGGTATTCTTTCATATTCTTTAAAAAAACAACCTAACCCCGAACTTTTGACCTGCAATGTAATGTTTTTTCTCCTCTTTCTTCCCCTTATTCTCAGATGAATGTAGTCTTGGCCAAATGCATAATACAGAGAACGGTAATACACGAGACGCATGTCGCGTGACGAGAGTTTATTCTGCTGCGTAAACTGTGGTGTGTTGGGTTATGGACAGTAATGCCGCAGGGAGCGCTTCTGTATGTTTTCATAACCTTTTGAATAACATGAGTTTCTGGCACCTCTGCTGCTAAACTCTGTCCAGTTGCCAAAATACACACACATGCATATGCATATGCACACACTGTGTTTCTCATCGCCTGTAGTCAATCTGGGAAAAGTCATGTGTAACCAGTCGAGAGCACGCAAAACATGAAGTCATTAAGTCAGAGCTGACTCCATTTGCATGTTCCTGGTCTCATTAGTGCACATAATTGGATCAAATGTGCTCTTGCTCATTTGGTTTCTCTGTGTTTTATCTTTTTTGGACAGGTGTTAGTACTGAGCGAATCAGTCTGGGGTTCCCATTGGTCCTAAAAAAGTCTTAAATTCAGTGTGATCTAATTTGAGGCCATAATATGTCTTAAATTTGTCTTAAAATGATTTAAATTGTCTCCTACAACAGGTTTACATGCATCAAAAGCACTTAAATGTTCTCATAATATATAATCATTTCTCAAAGAGTCTGAAAACGGTTCGTTCGGAGATTGTCTCTCGAAACTCCTCCTTCCTGAGAGCTGCTCTGCTCTGATTGGTCAGACGGCTCAGTCTGCTGTGATTGACATGTCGGATATGAAACATCCATTAGCATATTTGAATCTCAGCTCTTCCTCAGCACTCGATACACAGTGATACGAACCGTAAAGAAGGCCTCGGTTTTCCGTATCAACAGCGGTATTACACACTGCGTGAAAGGGAATATTCGAAAAAGCATAATAGGGGTTCATGTCCGGGGTTAATGAGCGCTGCACGTCTGAAAGTAAAAACACGGCGCTGGTAAATCAGTAAATACTGTGAATTTAAGCGATTGCTTATGATCTTCTGCTGATGAATTATATGAATGTAAGAGTGCATATTTTGTCTCCATCCGTTTGAGTGAGCAGCTGGAAGAAGTAAAGCATAGATATTTCAAAATAAGAGTCCTGGTGTCTTTAGGTAATGATGTCCTGAATTATGCACACAAAAAATTGGGGGTTATAATTGCTATTTTGGTTACGCAATATATACATTTTATTATAATTGACACAATCTTCTTATTGCCTTTCTTTAAACACATTTTATAGTCCACAAAATCCAACATTGATCGCCTTCTAATTTGTATTTATTGATATATTAGTGCATAAACCAATTTAAATGCATATTCATATATAAGTATTTTAAAAGAATCTGAGATGCATGATTTAATAAAAAAAATATTCTGAGATGCACACTTCATTATGAAATTGTAATTATGGACATACGGTATTAATGTTACTTGTGCTTAAATTGGATTTTAAAACCAGACTGGCAGATTCCCCGTCATCTGTTTGTGTTTCTGTCCGCGTGTGGAAGGCGGTCATTGTAACGCAGTAATAGGTCAAAGGGTCAAATCCCATTAGTGCCTTGTGATCTTAACCTCACTTAACCCTTAGTTAACCTTGTCTAATAAATCTCCTGTGGTCAAGTGGAGCATGCCTCTGTCAGCAGGTCTTCTGCGCTCGCCATCTGTGGCTGAAGTTACTTTCCTGCAGTCCTTAATTTAATATGTGGTGAAGTCAAGTCTTTGGTTTTGATAAGCCACTTTTTAATGTGTTCATTGATGAATCTATAATGAATTACCTGAAGTGAAGTTACTTAAGGCCGCATTTACACCGCAGGTCTTGCTGGCCAATTCTAATTTGTTTTCTATATCCGATTTTGATTTAGATTTTTGACGACCCGCTTACATCTTCTATTAAAAGTGTTTAAAAATCTTTAAAAGTCAGCTAAATATTGGTCTCTTAAGTGGGATGAGGCTTCGTCCTCCATTGCTCGATTGAAAAGAGTCATGTGATCGCGTTTGGTCGGGATCGTTATTTGCCTCCATAATTTTTTTAATAACGTATGATGTAAATGCGGCCCATAATACTCAACAGTGTTATTTTAGTGCCATTGAGATGCTATTTTTATTAATGTTTTGAATCATTTTTTATCTTAACATTGTCCGTTTACATTTTAATTTTAGTTTAAGTTTTTGTATTTTTTGTGTGTGTGTGTTTTTGCCATTTGTGTTAGATTTTTATTTTAGTTTTAGTTTGAGTTGTTTTAATACATCAAGTTAAATTAAAATGAGAAATGTTTCCTTGGCTGAAATAATAAAAAATAACAATAATATTTTTTTTTTATTAGTAGTAATACAGTATATATATATATATTAGTAATAAATAAATAAAAAAAGCTTACTACATTAGTTAACATAATGTAACTACTGTAACAGCAATTATTAATCTCATTTAATGTTAATTTCAACATTTAATAATACATGATTAAAATCAAATCTTGTATTTGTTAACATTAGAACCTGAACTAACAATGAACTGTTATATTTTTATTAATTAATGTTAACAAAGATTAATAAGTACTGTAACAAATGTATAGTATGTATAATACATTATGTATTAACTAACCTTAACTATTGAAACTTATTGTAAAATGTTACCAATAAATCTGCATTTTTTATTTCAGCTAACATTAATTTCATACAACTATAATAACCCTTGACAAATCACTTACACGTGCAACGATACTTTTGAAATAAAACACGAAGTTGTTGATAATAAGAGGACATGGCAACACTTTTTTTCACCAGTTGTTTCAAACATTTTCTCGCAAGATATTTAATTTAGAGATATTTAACTGTCCAAAAATGTATTTGCACGATTTATATTTTGCGTCATTCCTACTGTGAAATATTAGTGCATGAGAGATTTGCTCCCTGTTAGTTCCCATCTGAGGCATTACTGGCTTTTCTTTAGTGAACGTATACTTCATGAGCAAGATTTCCTAATGAACCGTGACCAGGCATGTATGGTTATGAGTCATAAGCTTTGCTTTAATATCCATATCCATATTTGTCTGCCAACCCACCAGAAAGGAGAGGCCGAACTGAGAAAGCCCTCGTCGGGTTCAGTTCAAACAGCCTATTGTGTTTGCGGTGTGTTTTCAGTGAGTAAGTGCATTCTGTGTGCTTCTGTTGTCTGTTGTGGTGAGCCAGCACAGGTGAAGTGTGTGTTTGATGTGTTTTATATTAAGTTGTGTGTGTTTGCTGTGGTGTCACATGACTGTGGGAAACTTTTAAATGATGGCTGTACATTATAAAAATGAAAAAGTCGAGTACAGTACAAGCTGTAGTAGTTGAGCGGAAACTGTGTAAAGTATGCGTAAAGTGGGCATGGCTTGTAAGAATGGAGGCGGGTGATTGGTGGAGAGGTCATTTTGGAGGCGGAGCAAGTTATTTCAAGAGAAATATTTGTTTATTTAGAATAATGGGTAACACTTTACAACAGGGTTCATTAGTTAACATTAGTCAATATATTATGACCTAACCATGAGGAATACATTTGTTACCGTATTTGTTCATCTTTGTTAACGTTAGTTCATGTTAGTTCACAGTGCATTAACTAATGTTAACAAGATTTTAATAAAGTATTAGTAAATGTTGACATGAACAAAGATTAATAAATGCTGTATACGTGCAGTTCATGTAATGTTAACTAACGAACCTTATTGTAAAGTGTTACCGAATAATGTGTGCAATGATGAATCCATTCCAGTGTGCGTGTGAGAGCGTGTGTGTGTGTGTGTGTGTGTGTGTGTGCGGTCAGGGTTTTGTAGCCCACCCATGTGGCAGCGTGGCTTTTTTTTCACCAAATCCGCACCATCTGACTGCCAGCGTTTCACCTCTGAACTGATTTATTGCATCGACTATGAAGTTTTACTGATCTGAGAGATTTCCCTCTTTCATTCTCTCTAGCCGCTGGTGCAGGTGTGTGTGTGTGTGTGTGTGTGTGTGTGTTGGATGTGAAGTTGTGTCCTGGCATGCCTACAAAGGCTCTGATGTTGAAATGGAGCTGGAATTTTTGTTCTTGAACGCGTCTCTTTGTGACCCGCTCTAAAAAACACCCCGGATCCATAAAGCGGGGGATGTTTTCCCAAATGCGTCTGCTTTCGTTTGCTTCCGGGTGTGTTCAGAATATTAATAATTGTTTTGGGTCAAACGCATAACTAAAACCACACATACAGGCGAATCTCATGAAGAATAATGACCATATTTCACCATGAAATCAAAAGAAAAGAAAAAGAAAGAAAGAAACAAGAAAATGTATATTTGACATAAAAACTTTGTCCATTTTATATATTAAAATCCAGTTTTTTTTATAGTGATATTTTCTTGACAATTAAACACATACAGTAGTTCTCTATTTGTTGCCCAATTGTTATTACATAATGCAAAAAACAAGTTTAAAATCTTTTAAAATTTATTTTTATAAGATTTATTCATTTATTTATTTAAATGTTGTTAAAAAACATAAATTTGGCACAACAAATATTACTGATATTTGTTTATTTATTAAATATTACTTTTATTTATTGATTGATTGATTGATTGATTTATTCATGCCTTTAAAATTATTAAAATTATTTAATACAGTAATGAAAATCATTCTGTCTAGGCTTACTTTGTTTATTTATTTATAAAACATAAATGCTATTGAAATATTTCGAAATTTTAGCGCAACAAATATTACTCTGTGTATACAATTTAGGCTTTTATTTATTTGTTTATTTATTTATGCCTTTAAAATCCTTTAAATTATTTAATATATATATATATATATGTATGTATTATGCCTTTATTTAAATATTTATTGTCTTTATTTAAAGCTTTATTTATTCCCCGTTTGTCTGATTTTGGGGTAAAATATGACCTGGACAACTGTACACAGTTTTTGATAAATACACCCGTACACACTATCATCCTTTGTCTTTGTCATGGTTGGTGTGTTCCTGGTAAACTGCTATTGTCCGCAGACACACACACACACACACACACACACACACAGACTCTCAGTCTCCAGTGTGTGTGTCCTCAGGCCATGAGAAGAGGAAGAGAGAATCAGCCTCTCGCTGACGACAGGTCAGAGGTCAGAGGTTAAAGGCTTTATAGTCAACCCACACCTCAGATCTGACAGGTTTCTGCCTTTACTTTCATGCGTTTCGTCTGCTTTCAGCCACAGAATCCAATTTTTATATCGCCTTCATTTATTTTGTCTGTCTTTATTTATTTGTCTATTGATTTATTACTTATTTGTGTTTATTTATTTTATTTGTCTATTTATATATTTATATATTTGTTTATTTATCATTATTACTATATTTTATTTAGTTATTTATCTTTGTCTCTTTTAAATTTATTTTCTTTTTTTTGTATTTATTTCTTTAATTATTATAATTTTTTGTCTTTATTTACTTATTTATTTTTCTTATTTACTAATGTCATTATTTTCTTTATATTTCTTTATTTCTTTATTTTTCGTCTTTCTTATTTAGTAGTTTAGCTATTTATTTATTTTACTTATTTATTTGTCTTTTTATTTTCATTATTTTATTAATTTGTTCATTTATATTTCTTTCTTTATATATCATTTTCTTATTTATTTGTCTTTCTTATTTATGTCAATTTTTTTGCTAATATTTATTATTTATTTGTTTATTTATTTTATTTTATTTATTTGTCTTTCTATTTATGTAATTATTTTATTTGTTTATTTATATTTATTTGTCTATTATTATTATTTTTATTTGTCTTTCTGTTTGTCATTATTTTATTTGTTTATTTATATTTATTTGTCTATTATTATAATAATTTGTATTAGTATTTGATGTTATTTTGTTTGCGTCTGCGGTTGGTTGGTTGTGTGTGAGCGGCTCTCGTTGGTGTCGTTCATCCGCGGGATGGGCCGTTTTCCACCAGTGTGTTTTGGAAATGAAACTGGAAGCCTGTAGCTGTTACTCCCGATCCCGACTGCTTCACTTTCATCCGTCGGATCTGCTTTCAGCCGCAGAATGGAAAAAGAAAAGACTCTGAGGCACGAGACTGATTCTGCAGGAACGATTACACACACAGTTCCCACTGAAACCCGTGTGGTTGTTGCCATTGGCAGTGTGTGTGTGTCAGCGCTGTTACTCCAGGAGTGTTTCGTCAGACCGAAACATCCCGCATCTGTGGTGGACACTGACGTCTGACAGACAGAGCGTTAGGCTTCTCATGGTCAAATCGTGCATTTCATGCATTTCAATTAATAGTTCACAGAAACATTACAAATATTATATGTATTTGTAATATTATATATACTGTATATACACTGTATATATAATAACAATTCCCTTCCCTTCTTTCCTTTCTTTCCTTTCTTCCCTTCTTTCCTCTCATTTCCTTTCCTTTCCTTTCCTTTCCTTTCCTTTCCTTTCCTTTCCTTTCCTTTCCTTTCCTTTCCTTTCCTTTCCCTTCTTCCCTTCTTCCCTTTCCTTTCCTTTCCTTTCCTTTCCTTTCCTTTCCTTTCCTTTCCTTTCCTTTCCTTTCCCTTCTTCCCTTTCTTCCCTTCTTTCCTTTCCTTCTTTCCTTTCTTCCCTTCTTTCCTCTCATTTCATTTCCTTTCCTTTCTTTCCCTTCTTCCCTTCTTTCCTTTCTTCCCTTCTTTCCTTTCCTTCTTTCCTTTCTTCCCTTCTTTCCTCTCCTTTCCTTTCCTTTCCTTTCCTTTCCTTTCCTTTCCTTTCCTTTCCTTTCCTTTCCCTTCTTCCCTTCTTCCCTTTCCTTTCCTTTCCTTTCCTTTCCTTTCCTTTCCCTTCTTCCCTTTCTTCCCTTCTTTCCTTTCCTTCTTTCCTTTCTTCCCTTCTTTCCTCTCATTTCATTTCCTTTCCTTTCTTTCCCTTCTTCCCTTCTTTCCTTTCTTCCCTTCTTTCCTTTCCTTCTTTCCTTTCCTTTCCTTTCCTTTCCTTTCCTTTCCTTTCCTTTCCCTTCTTCCCTTTCTTCCCTTCTTTCCTTTCCTTCTTTCCTTTCTTCCCTTCTTTCCTCTCATTTCATTTCCTTTCCTTTCTTTCCCTTCTTCCCTTCTTTCCTTTCTTCCCTTCTTTCCTTTCCTTCTTTCCTTTCTTCCCTTCTTTCCTCTCCTTTCCTTTCCTTTCCTTTCCCTTCTTTCCCTTCTTCCCTTTCTTCCCTTCTTTCCTTTCCTTCTTTCCTTTCTTCCCTTCTTTCCTCTCATTTCATTTCCTTTCCTTTCTTTCCCTTCTTTCCTTTCTTCCCTTCTTTCCTTTCCTTCTTTCCTTTCTTCCCTTCTTTCCTTTCCTTTCCTTTCCTTTCCTTTCTTCCCTTCTTTCCTTTCTTCCCTTCTTTCCTTTCCTTTCTTTCCTTCTTTCCTCCTTTCCTTTCTTTCCTCCTTTCCTTTCTACCCTTCTTTCCTTTCCTTCCTTCTCTATGTATTTGTCTTATTTAATATTTATTCTTTATTTCTTTAGTATTTTGTCTATATAGCCTATGTATTTTTGTCTATTGATTTATTACTTATATTTCTTTATTTTTCTTTATTTTGTCTATTTAATCATATTTATTTATCATTATTTTATTTGTCTTTTCATTACCTATGAAGGCATTTATTTTTTTAATCTTTATTTTACACTGCTAGACTTGTTTTTTGACCGAAACACAAAAGCAGAAGTTTATCAGAATGTTCATGTCCTGAGCCGCTGGTTTCATTGCATGGAAAAGAACGGGAATAACGATCAGCAGAATGATTGTTTTCTGCTCCGCTGAAGAAAGGAAATCATACGGGTTTGGACTGACATGATGCAGAGTAATGATGACTGATGACAGATATGCAACTGTTCCTTTAAGATCTGCCAAAAAGTTACATAGGCTTTTCATTTTTAAGAGTGAGTCCATGAGTCATATGTCTAAGAGTGATTTATCCATAAGTTGCTCATGTTTTACAGTAAATATCGTTGTTATTGCTGATTTTGGTTGTGTTGTTTTGAAGGCTGACCTAGAATGACCCCGTGATAAAGCTCGAATGTATTTCTGCGCAGTAAAGGACGCTAGAGAAGCTCTTTGAAGAGGTTGAAATACAGATGTCAGAAGGAAATGAGTAAAGGAGGAACGCGTCATGGCCTGGTTCTTTCATATGTCTGAGATTTTTATAGATATATAATAATCATGAAGTCTTTCTGGCCTATCCTTGTGTCTGTAGGAAAGAAGGATAAGGATTTGTAAAGCCGGGAATCTTGTCTATGATAATGCATTTCCTCGATGATACTCCTAAAACGTCTCGCTGGGAAGCATATATGATGTCTATTAAAGCAATTAGGAAAATATATATAATAAAAGCCAGCACAATGTTTTAAGAAAAGATATTTCACAGGCCATTCAGTTTAGAGGTCTCCTCTGCTCACCAAGGCTGCAATTCTCTGATCAAAAATACAGTAAAAACTGAAATATTGTGAAATATTATTACAATTTAAAAGAACTGTTTTCTAAGTGAATATATAGTAAAGTGTAATTTATATCCTGTGATCAAAGCTGAATTTTCAGTATCATTACTCCAGTCTTCAGTGTCACATGATCCTTCAGAAATCATTCTAATATGAGGATATGATGCTCAAGAAACATTTATGATTATTATTATCAGTGTTTAAAACTTCAGTTTTAACTTCAATTCAGGATTCTTTGATTATTAAAACGTTCAAAATAACAGCATTTATTTTGAATGGAAATCGTTTGGGATGTCTTTAATGTCACTTTTGATTCATTTAATGCATCCTTGATGAATAAAAGTATAAATGCTATTTTTACTAAACCCAAACTTTTGAATCGTGTAAGATATAAAATACGGTTTTACTGAGGTCAAAAACACTTTAATGGCTTTAAATGTATTGTACCACTACTCTTGAAGCTGTAGTGAGTCTCTTTTTGTGTTTTTATTATTAAAGCAATAAAACACAGGAGACAGTTACAGTTATTTGTATCTTTTCTCTCGAAAAGATGGCAAAATCACTGTAATGCACAACCCTTTTTCAATATCGCAGCAACCACATGATAATCCTGTCACATCATGATTTTTATTCTTAAATGTTTGTTTTGGTGGATTTACGGTATGATTTGTTTCGCTATTTGTGAGAGTTAGACAGTCATTGTTACGATTTAAACCATGCATTATGCAGTTCTTACGTTTTTTTTTACTAGTCAAAGACATTTTTACCTTCAGTTTGGTGCTCATTTGACCAGAATTCCCAGATTTGACGTTTCTGACCTGATTTAAGACTGTTTAAACCATGCATTATGCAGTTCTTAAGGGTTTTTTTACTAGTCAAAGACATTTTTACCTTCAGTTTGGTGCTCATTTTACCAGAATTCCCAGATTTGATGTTTCTGACCTGATTTAAGACCGTTTAAACCATGCATTATGCATATCTTAGTTTTTTTTTTACCAATCTTGACATTTTTACCTTCAGTTTGGGTCTCATTTTACCAGAATGACCAGATTTGACGTTTCTGACCTGATTTAAGACTGTTTAAACCATGCATTATGCAGTTCTTAAGGTTTTTTTTTTACTAGTCAAAGACATTTTTACCTTCGGTTTGGTGTTCATGTTACCAGAATTACCAGATTTGACGTTCCTGACCTGATTTAAGACTGTTTATACCATGCAATATGCAGTTTTTAAGTTTTGTTTTACCAATCATGACATTTGTACCTTCAGTTTGGTGCTCATTTGACCAGAATGACCAGATTTGATGTTTCTGACCTGATTTAAGACCGTTTAAACCATGCATTATGCATATCTTAAGGTTTTTTTTTTTTACCAATCTTGACATTTTTACCTTCAGTTTGGTGCTCATTTTACCAGAATGACCAGATTTGACGTTCCTGACCTGATTTAAGACTGTTTATTTTGACGGCAGCCCCGTTAAATTACCGCTTTCCCAATCACTCGGAGAGGGGGGGGGGGGAGAAAGAGGGCTGAAAAACATCAAGCGTCTGGATCCAGTGGTATAGTTGGAGGGAGGCAGGCCTGTGTTTATGTGTTTGTAGCCGGAGAGGCCGATGGTTCCGGGCTCGAGCATGACTCAAGACGCTTCACCCTCTTCTGTAATTATGTCAAAAATACACTTTAAAGCGGAATGATGTGGAGCTGTGGGTGCGGAGGGGATTTTCATCATGATGACTTTCCCCTTCGCCTCTGATGGGGTTTCGGAACGCCGGCCAGAACGGCCCGTGACACAAATGAAGATGGAGCGATCCTTTTATTTTTTCCTCACACTGACTCTTATTCCTGTGCGTTTCTCTGCCCTCGTCTGCTGGCGCCGGGTCTCCTGTTTTCGAGGGAGGTGGCACTAGGCTGTGAAAATGTAAGCCCTGTTGAAGCTGGTGTGTGTCCAGTGCGACTGCAGCTGTCTGTGAGTCTGTGTCACATGCTTTAAAGATGAAGAAAAAAGAAGCTTTTTAATCCAAATAACTGGCAGTAGCTTCAGTGGGAAATACAACCTCTCATATATTGCCATGGGGACTCATACACTCATAAACATTGCTAAAATGTGTTTATATCTTCTGTCTTGAGACTAATACATGAGTGTTGTGTGCTGACACACTAGAAAATGACAGACTTCTGCTGCTGCCAGACTTTTTTTCTACTTTGGCTTTAAAAAGCTTTAAAACACTGACATTTTAGCTAATCATTTATACGAGTTTCCTTGAAAAGAAAATGTCATTGGCGCTTGCCTGGCCCATCATTGATTTTGGGGTGATGACATTGCTCTGCTGTTTCTGGGATGTGTAACATGTTACTTTTCAGCTGTGTTCAGGCGTTCTGGGTCGTTCCTAGGGTGTTAATAGTGTCTAATGTGTTCATGTGTGGTTGCTAGGGTGTTCTAAGTGATTTTGAAGCATTGTTGTGCATTTGGTTATTGCTGTGGTCTACTGGATGGTTGTTGGGGTGTTACTTGGGTGTTGTAAGTGCTTAATGTGTAACTATGTGGTTGCTGTGCTATACTGGCTGGTTGCTGGGGTGTTGCTAGGGCGTTCAGAGTGCTTAGTGTGGTACTATGTGGTTGCTGTGCTATACTGGGTGGTTGCTGGGGTGTTGCTAGGGCATTCAGAATGCTTAGTGTGGTACTATGTGGTTGCTGGGGTGTTCTGGGTGTTTGCTGGAGTGTTGCTAGGGGCTCCTGAGTGTTTCGTGTGTTACTGTGTGGTTGCTGGGTTGTTGCTAGGGTATTCTGAGTGTTCAATGTGTTATTATGTGGTTTCTATGGTGTTTTGGGTGGTTGCTGGGGTGTTGCTAGGGTGTTCTGGTTGTTTTATGTGTTACTGTGTGGTTACGATGGTGTCTGGCTGGTTGCTGGGGTGTTGCTAGGGTGTTCTGAGTGTCTTATGTGTAACTGTGTGGTAACAATGGTGTCTGGCTGGCTGCTGGGGTGTTGCTAGGCTGTTCTGAGTGTTTTTTGTGTAACTGTGTGGTTACGATGGTGTCTGGCTGGTTGCTGGGGTGTTGCTAGGCTGTTCTGAGTGTTTTTTGTGTAACTGTGTGGTTACGATGGTGTCTGGCTGGTTGCTGGGGTGTTGCTAGGCTGTTCTGAGTGTTTTTTGTGTAACTGTGTGGTTACGATGGTGTCTGGCTGGTTGCTGGGGTGTTGCTAGGGTGTTCTGAGTGTCTTATGTGTAACTGGTAACGATGTGTCTGGCTGGTTGCTGGGGTGTTGCTAGGGTGTTCTGAGTGTCTTTTGTGTAACTGTGGTAACGATGGTGTCTGGCTGGTTGCTGGGGTGTTGCTAGGGTGTTCTGGTTGTTTTATGTGTTACTGTGTGGTTATGATGGTGTCTGGCTGGTTGCTGGGGTGTTGCTAGGGTGTTCTGAGTGTGATACTGTGTGGTTGACTCAATCACATCATCACTATTGAACAGCACTGATCATGTTTGCTAATGCACTCTGTTCTTTATTCTAGATCTGCTGTAAAGCCAAAACAATCTGTTACTTTAATTTCCTATCATCACTGTAAAGCTGCTTTGAAACAATCTATATTGTTAAAAGCGATATATAAATGAAGGTGACTTGACTTGGCTGTTTTTGTCGCTCAGACACACACTTCGGTCCTCCTGAATAATGTTCTGGAATGTTACAGGATAGTCAAACACCTGACCCTCGTTGAGTGAAGGTTTCTGTGTAAACTGGACGCCCTCGCTGTGAGATAGAGACAGGTGCGACTGTATCACTGACTCTGTGTGAGATTGTTACTGTATAGGAAGAATGAATCGTGCGCTGCTGTTTTTCTTCCCCTGTTGTCTGTTGGGATAAAGGGATTTTGTGGCAGAGATAGTCTTCAGACTTCAGACTTCAAAGCGTGGCGACAGCATTCCTCAGGCTAACAGTGTTTACACTGGGAGAGCATTCCTGACGCTCAATTCTCCATGCCCATCTGGAAGAATCCCATCTGTGTGTCTCTCTCCCTCAACAAGTCCACTCATAACAGCTGATATCTCCGCCGTTACATCTAAGAACACACAAGGGTGTTTACATCAGAACTATGTTTTACATGGGATACAATAGGCCTCAAGAAGTATACAGTCAAACCAAAAAATGTGTTCGCTATAGTTTAGAAAATGGTAATAAAATCTGACAAGAACTCAGTTGATATTTGACTGGTTTTGTCCGTCCTTCTGTTAGACTGTCTCACACATGAATGATGTTGAATATCTGTCAGCTGGTAAATTTAACTACACAATTAGATAATACCAGTTTAGCTCAACCAATCACCAAGCAATGCTTCATTGTGTTCAGTCTGTGTGTAAAAAGAGCATTAGCAATTAAAGAAAAAACATGATCAGGTCAAAGTGTCTGAATCTTTTTTGGTCCCAAATGTTCATACATTTTATTGGTAGTCACTGTATGAAGATTTCATGGGTATAATATGTCACAGTTTACATTATTTTGCAATCCTCACTCACATAAATGAACTATAGTGTCCTGCACACACTAGTAAAACAAATTTAATCTGTGTGTCTGAATAATTTTTGGTTTGACTGTATAAACACTCACACTTAATGATGAATTAATGATGCTTTCTTTCATATTTTAATGCAAACGCGACAGAAAAGTATAGTTAGTCCTGAAAGATCCTGCTATTGTGCATCTAACGCAATGAAACGGACGTTTTAACTTGAATAAAGTGTACAGATATTGTAGTTTATTGGAGAGCTTCTTTTCTATTCTGTTCTGAACACCATCAAATCTTTAGGATTTATTGTGGAGTGAGGGGAATTAAAATACATATTTATAGTGTTAATAATGTTTGTAAATGTTTTGTTTTATTTACCAGTATTTTTAATTATTTCCTAATGAACGTATCTGTGCTTTCTCTGTCTCAGCAATGCGATTATCCTGGTGTGGGACTTATTTTCCGGTAAATACAGTAATGAAAAATGACTTGGTAAAGTAACAGTCCCTCTCCTCAACAAGTATCATGAGTTAAGGAATCATATCACACAACATTTGTCTGGAAAACATGCCAATGTTTAATACTTGAGGTCAGTGATTTGAACTATGATTATGAGTAGTAATAGTGATGCTAGTAACACCAATAGTAACCAGAAGCTCAAGTTGGATTGCTGCTATTAATCTTTTTTTTTTACTTGTATTTTTTCCATGTGGGCTAGAAGGCTCAGTTTACCAGTACAGGCTGTTAACGGTCCGGTTGTTTAACGTCAGTAATTGATTGGCTGTCAGGGGTCAGGTGGTTGCCATGGAGTCTGTTTGTGTGAGCGAGTCGTGTTTACACTCCAAAATAAAACAACAATAAAGCATCCGGGCCTTGATGTGGCCGTTTGGATGGTGTGTGTGTGTGTGTGTGTGTGTGTGTGTGTGTGTGTGTGTGTGGGTACGGACCGAGTTTATGATCTTCTCTCGCTCCGAGTGTGTGATTATGGGCCTTCGGTCCTGAGAGAGATCTGCTGTTACTCCCACACACTCGAGAAAGACGTCAGTAGTGACAGGCCTTATTTTTAGCTCACACACACACACACACACACACACACACACACACACACACACACACACACACACACACACACACACACACACACACACACACACTTATGATAACTACAGAGTTGAAAACATTTCAGACGTTTAGTTGGTAGTTTAATTCTCATATTTTTATACTGTATTATCTTTATTTTCTGAAATATTCATATCTGATTTGGTTTTTGGATGTCAGTGCGAACAGTAAAAATCGCCTGCAAATATCATGCAGTTTTGACAAATCTGTTTAATGTTCATTATAATTGAATTTATGTGTAATTTAGCCTTTTTTGTTAACAAGATGGAGGGTATATATACACACATACTACATATATATATATATATATATATATATATATATATATATATATATATATATATATCCCAAATCAGAAAAAGTGGGACACCGTACAAATTGTGAGTAAAAAAGGAATGGAATAATTTACAAATCTCATAAACTTATATTTTATTCACAATAGAAAATAGATAACATATCAAATGTTGAAAGTGAGACATTTTGAACTGTCATGCCAAATATTGGCTAATTGTGGATTTCATGAGAGCTACACATTCCAAAAAAGTTGGGACAGGTAGCAATAAGAGGCCGGAAAAGTTAAATGTACATATAAGGAACAGCTGGAGGACCGATTTGCAACTTATTAGGTCAATTGGCAACATGATTGGGTATAAAAAGAGCCTCTCAGAGTGGCAGTGTCTCTCAGAAGTCAAGATGGGCAGAGGATCACCAATTCCCCCAATGCTGCGGCGAAAAATAGTGGAGCAATATCAGAAAGGAGTTTCTCAGAGAAAAATTGCAAAGAGTTTGAAGTTATCATCATCTACAGTGCATAATATCATCCAAAGATTCAGAGAATCTGGAACAATCTCTGTGCGTAAGGGTCAAGGCCGGAAAACCATAGTGGATGCCCGTGATCTTCGGGCCCTTAGACGGCACTGCATCACATACAGGAATGCTACTGTAATGGAAATCACAACATGGGCTCAGGAATACTTCCAGAAAACATTGTCGGTGAACACAATCCACCGTGCCATTCGCCACTGCCGGCTAAAACTCTATAGGTCAAAAAAGAAGCCATATCTAAACAGGATCCAGAAGCGCAGCAGTTTTCTCTGGGCCAAGGCTCATTAAAGTGGACTGTGGCAAAGTGGAAAACTGTTCTGTGGTCAGACGAATCAAAATTTGAAGTTCTTTTTGGAAAACTGGGACGCCATGTCATCCGGACTAAAGAGGACAAGGACAACCCAAGTTGTTATCAGCGCTCAGTTCAGAAGCCTGCATCTCTGATGGTATGGGGTTGCATGAGTGCGTGTGGCATGGGCAGCTTACACATCTGGAAAGGCACCATCAATGCTGAAAGGTATATCCAAGTTCTAGAACAACATATGCTCCCATCCAGACGTCGTCTCTCTCAGGGAAGACCTTGCATTTTCCAACATGACAATGCCAGTCCACATACTGCATCAATTACAATATCATGGCTGAGTAGAAGAAGGATCCGGGTACTGAAATGGCCAGCCTGCAGTCCAGATCTCTCACCCATAGAAAACATTTGGCGCATCATAAAGAGGAAGATGCGACAAAGAAGACCTAAGACAGTTGAGCAACTAGAAGCCTGTATTAGACAAGAATGGGACAACATTCCTATTCCTAAACTTGAGCAACTTGTCTCCTCAGTCCCCAGACGTTTGCAGACTGTTATAAAAAGAAGAGGGGATGCCACACAGTGGTAAACATGGCCTTGTCCCAACTTTTTTGAGATGTGTTGATGCCATGAAATTTAAAATCAACTTATTTTTCCCTTAAAATGATACATTTTCTCAGTTTAAACATTTGATATGTCATCTATGTTGTATTCTGAATAAAATATTGAAATTTGAAACTTCCACATCATTGCATTCAGTTTTTATTCACAATTTGTACAGTGTCCCAACTTTTTCTGATTTGGGGTTGTATATATATATATAATAAAACTAGATTAAATTATATATATATAGTAGATTACTTAGAAAATTGTAGTTGGTTAGTGATTCCAAATTACATGACAACAATTTTAGTTAGTAATCTGACTACTTTTTGATTGCGTGTGTGTGTGTGTGTGTGTGTGTGTGTGTGTGTGTGTGTGTGTGTGTGTGTGTGTGTGTGTGTGTGTGAGTGTGTGTGTGTGTGTGCATGTGTGCACCCCCTCTGCTGGACGATTTGTGTGTGTGACAGTATTGAACTTTAACAGTGTGTTTTCACACACTCATTTGCCATTGTGTCATGATTGATCTGTCATGTTCTGTGTGTGTAATGAGTCCAGCTCTGTTCAAACCCCAATGGTTTTAAGATGTCACACACACACACACCTGATCTCAGCTGAGGATTGTGGGTCATTTTTGATCCTGTTAAAGCCACTAAAGCAATAATCTATTGTGTTACAGTGATTCACCACAGGCCTTTACGCCAAAACGTTATAACACAGATGGAACATCCCACAGATGTCCCACAGAGGTCCCCAGATAACACTAATCCAGTGCGAATAGGGCTTTTGATGAACTTTTTTGATCCACTTCAAATGTTGACTACTGTATATGTGACCCTGGATCACGTCACCAGTCACGAGTCGCACGGGTATATCTGTGGCAATAGCCAACAATACATTGTACGGGTCAAAATTATCCATTTTTCTTTTATGCCAGAAATCATTAGGATATTAAGTAAAGATCATGTTCAATAAGGATATTTAGTAAATTTCCTACCGTAAATATATAAAACATGTATTTGTGTGAGTGAATGCAGCACAATTGCCAACATAAATGAACAACTTTAAAGGAGATTTTCTCAATGTTTCAATTTTTTTTGCACCCTCAGATTCCAGATTTTCAATAGTTGTATCTCAGCCAAATATTGTCCTATCCTAACAAACCACACATCAATGGAAAGCGTATTTATTCAGCTTTCAGATGATGTATAAATCTTAATTTAAGAAAATTGACCCATGTTTTGTAGTCCAGGGTCAGATATTATGATATGCGAAGGATCGCCGTGTTTCTCCCGATCGTGATCCACTGCATCTGTAATTCTCTGGCTCATTCAGCGTGTTTCTTTCATGAGAGGAATCCTGTGCATTTCTGCAGGTGAAGTTACCCGGATTGCATTTTGCGCCGTCTCCTCCTCTTCTCTTCTTGGAAACCGCCACAATACCTTCTAATCCCTTTCATTGAGTCAGCAGACAGCCCGACTCTGGCTCTCATTATGGTGGGCTCATTATGGTGTGGGTTTCCGTGCCTCTCAATGAGCTGTAATCTGAGCCCGCTCCTGTTTTGACAGTCCTGTAGTTCTAATACCCTCGCCAACCATTTTTCCAGACTTCGTCCTGTTCTCTGTAGGGTCACCGGTCAGTTTTTGAGTGACAGAACGGAGAGGAAAACGCTGCTAAATGCAAAAAACAGAATGCAACTAACCATGTAATTGTGTATGCGCAGCAAAATAAATAGACTTTATCACAAAGCTGGCCTAAATTCATCTGTCAATCGGTTGATCTAGTCAAATTCCACAATGACCACAAGGACAGATGTGTGACGTCCTCATCCTCGCTGTTTACAAACCCTGTGTGGATTCGATAGAAAGCGCTTGTTTAGTCATTCCATGTTATTTTTCCACGTCCTTCAGACGCTATTACTCTAAAAAATGTTGTCTCTGCAAGATTGTCCACTTCACATCATCCTCTTGGTTTTGATCTACTAAACACTACAGTTCAGAAGTTTCAAGAATTAGAAGAATGATTTCTGAAGGACAAGTCTGGAGTAATGATGCTGAAAATCCAGCTTTGCATCGCAGGAATAAATGACATTTTACAATATATTCACATAAAATAAAATAAAAACTCTTATTTGAAATCGTAATAATATTTCACAATATTACAGTTTTTTTTTCTGTATTTATGATCAAATCAGATAAATGCAGCATTGGTGAGCAGACTTCTTTCAAAAACATAATCTTTTAGCCGATTTAAAAACAGACCAACAATATTTCATGTTGGATATCAGCTGTTAATTATATCACAAGTTCGTTGGAGTTGCAGAAACTTGATGGCGTGTCTGATTAAAACACATGAAAAATACCAGTCCTTTGCGCTCTTTTATTTTAAGTTCAGGATTATTCAAATCTTGGGTTCAAACAATACAATTAGCAAAACAAACTTACTTAACGCATCCTAAGGAAAGGACATGGTTAAACACCCACACCTCACCAATACAAAAGAAACAAAGGAAGGAAGTGAGGCCTACTTATAGACCTTAACCAGGGGGTGTATGGGTAATGTAGTGTACTAGATTTAGTAGTGTAGTTTGCTTGGAATTGTGGGATATGTAGTACATATATATATATATATGGGGGGGGAAGTAAAATTACAGACATTATGTTTATGTCTCCTTTATTTCTCTGCGCTTTATACAACAGTGATCACAGGAAAATAATGATTCAATGATGCAAACAGAGTTCAGTTCTGCTGTAAATCATAATTCAGTTGAAATCAGTTCAGTGTTGATTCAGTCATGTTCAATAACTGTGTAAAGTTCATCAGTTATGCACAATTATTCATCTCTACATCAGCTCTGGTCTCGTCCAGCTCAGTTCAGTCCTCTGACAGTGTCAGTGCAGTCAAACCAATAATATTGCAGAATATTAAGTAAAGGAAGGAAGAATATCAGGAAAGTAAGAACTAAAAGAAATCAATACTTTTGTTCAGCAAGGATGCGTTCAATTGATGAAAAGTTACAGTAAAGACATTTATAATGTTATAAACGATTCGGTTACACTTTATTTTAAGGTGTCATTGTTACAGTGTGATTATATATTTAAGTACTGAGTAATATTGAGCAACTACATGTACTTACTATAGGGTTAGGGTTTGGTTGAGGGTTAGTTGCATGTAATTATACATAATTGACTATGGTAAGTACATGTAACATATGTAACAAGGACACTGTAAAATAAAGTGTTACCAATGATTCTAATGATTCAAATAAATGAAATTTCCAGTTTACCTAATTTATGCAGCATAACAATCCTTCAACGGATATGAATTGTATGAATGTGATCATGTGTTATGTGCATGCCAGGTTAAAGAGGGTCTGGATTTAAACTGCCCTGGTCTTTAGGGCATTGGCTGTCCTAAAATATGTATAGCCAATATTTGACTACTTCTCGTACGTTGTGATTAGCACATCATTTTCCTGTGTTTCACACAATACGACTGTAGATGTTTGACTTTCACTTTAATTCATATAGCAGACGTCCATCTGCAAAAAGCTCT
This sequence comes from Rutilus rutilus, assembly GCF_951802725.1. Lineage (NCBI taxonomy): Eukaryota > Metazoa > Chordata > Actinopteri > Cypriniformes > Leuciscidae > Rutilus > Rutilus rutilus. The sequence goes on along the minus strand of NC_140221.1, from coordinate 46,167,524 downwards.
CTCTCTTACTCTCTCTCTCTCTCTCTCTCTCTCTCTCTCTCTCTCTCTCTCTCTCTCTCTCTCTCTCTCTCTCTCTATCTCTCTCTGAGCCCTTGAACAGATGTTCTTCATGGTTCATATTGTAAACACTACACCGGAAGTCTATGTATTCTCTGCATCTGTGTATGCATCGATACCCAAACAAGTGCACAAAGCAAACCACCACATCTCCAGAAGTTTAAAGCTTTCCATTAATATATCATTTGATGCTGGGATGGTAAATAAAATAAAAGATTGGATGGATGGTTAGATGGATAGAGGATAGAAGATAGATAAAACAATAGATATATAGAAGGATGGATGGATGGATATATGGATGGATGGATGGATGGATGGATGGATATATGGATGGGCGGATGGATGGATGGATATATGGATGGATGGATGGATATATGGGTGGATGGATGAAATATGGATGGATGGATGGATGGATGGATGGATGGATTTATGGATGGATGGATGGATTAATGGATGGATGGATGGATGGTTATATGGATGGATGGCTGGATATATGGATGGATGGCTGGATATATGGATGGATGGATGGATGGATGGGTGGATTAATGAATGGATGGATGGATGGATGGATGGATGGATATATGGATGGATGGATGGATATATGGGTGGATGGATGAAATATGGATGGATGGATGGATGGATGGATGGATTTATGGATGGATGGATGGATTAATGGATGGATGGATGGATGGTTATATGGATGGATGGCTGGATATATGGATGGATGGCTGGATATATGGATGGATGGATGGATGGATGGGTGGATTAATGAATGGATGGATGGATGGATGGATGGATGGATGGATGGATGGATGGATATATGGATGGATGGATGGATGGATGGATGGATATATGGATATATGGATGGATGGCTGGATGGCTGGATATATGGATGGATGGATGGATGGATTAATGAATGGATATATGGATGGATGGATGGATGGATGGATGGATGGATAGAAAGAGTAACAGAATGATGTAAAGTGTCTGGTGCGCTCGAGCTCGACTGGCACAACATGACAACACAACAAACTGCGTAACTGGCAGAGGAAGAAAAGAGAAAATAACTTTCTCACCACAGCAACTCTTTATTATCTCTCCTCCCCTGAGTTTGTTTTCAAGGCCGTTCGATCTGTGAGTATTTTTAGACGTCTGACTGTGGTCGAGATGACACTGGAATGTCTTTATATGCCACTACAAAGCCGTGGAGAAGAGACGTCTCATCCCAACCCGGTTTGCGGTTTAGACAGACGCTACGGGCGGCTCGCACTATTGTCAATAATCTGTTTGTGAGTGCCTCCGTTTTTCAAAAAGCCAAATGAAGATGTGTCTTTTGGGGTCAGAACCGATGTTGTTTTTAGACTTCTGCCCCTTTGTGAGATAAAAATACCTAGCGGAGATGATAGACTGTGTTGGACGGTCTCTTGATGGTAAACAGAGCTGGCGTTCGCTGGCCAGAGATAATGATTAGCTTTACGCGAGACGCTAAACGGCTCCAGAAGCTCACGCTGGTCAGGAGGATTGATGACAACTCCTTTACAGAGGATTCGTGAGAGGAGGATTGTGGGATTGCAGAGGCTAACGACTGGATCCAGACATTACTTAACAGTTTTCCTCTTTTTCTTTTTGTTGCAAGGTCACACATCCTCCTCTAGTTTATATAGCTTTCAAAAGTGCCACGCAGAATAAAAGTATCGATTTCTTTATGTATATATTTATGGGAAATGGATTTGTTAACTTTAGGTGCTCAGACGCACAGTTTGCATATTTACAGACGTACACTGCCGCTCTAAAGTTTAGGATCGGTACAATTTTTTATATTTAGTCTCTTCTGCTCACTAAGGCTGCATTTATTTGATTAAAATACACAAAAAACAACACAAAAAACAGTAATATTGTGAAATATTATTACAATTTAAAATAACTGTTTTCTACTTTAAAATATTTAAAAATGTAATTTATTCCTGTGATCAAAGCTGAATTTTCAGCATCATTACTCCAGTCTTCAGTGTCACATGATCCTTCACAAATCATTCTAATATGAGGATTTGATGATCAAAAAACATTCATTGTTATCAATGTTGAATCAATCTAGAATTCTTTGATCAATAGAAAGTTCAAAAGAACAGCATTTATCTGAAATAGAAAGCTTTTGTAACATTAAACACTCCCGTTCAAAAGTTTGGGGTCAGTAAGAATGTTTTTTTAAGGGGGGAGAAATAAAAGAAACCAATACTTTTATTCATCAAGGATGCATTCATTCATTGATCAAAGGTTACAGTAAAGACATTTTTATAATGCTACAAAATATTCTATTTCAAATAAATGCAATAGAACTTTCTATTCATCAAAGAATCCTGAAAAAAATTTGTTTTCAACATTGATAATAATAATGAATGTTTTTTGAGCATCAAATCAGCCTATTAGAATGATTTCTGAAGGATCATGTGACACTGAAGACTGGAGTAATGATGCTGAAAATTCAGCTTTGATCACAATATATTAAAATTAAAAAAGTTATTTGAACTTCTCATATAATATTTAACAATATTTCTGTTTTTCAAATAAATGTAGCCTTGGTGAGCAGAAGAGACTTATTTTAAAAACATTACAAATCCTCCCGATCCCAATCTTTCGAACGGCAGTGTAATGTATATGATGACTGTATTGATTGTCTATTGAAAGTGATTATAGAGCGCACTAAAGACAAACACACCGCTCTTCACTTTACAGACACGCCCACTGAGCGACTGACCTCTGACCTTTAGGTCACATGATTCTTCTGCTCCAGTGTTCGTGTACTGTAGCGTTCTCCTCCACTCCTCTGTTTTTCTCACTCTTTCCATCGTCTCTGGTTTTGATTGACACACACCAGCCCTTCTGCACGGATGACATCATGACTCTGCTGATGTGCCAGGTGCTGATGTCACGCTCCTGCCGGCTGGCTCGCTTTCACGTTGGGATTTCCGCTCGGTTGAGTGGGATGAAGGGGACGCTGGGTGAGAAGGGTCCCACGGGAATCTTCCCACTGCTGGAGGTTTATTCGGGGAGGGGTCCCAGTGCATCCGTGTTTATGTCCCAATTTGCATACTTTCACAACACACTGGTTTCATGTTTTCTGAGTTTGTAGTAAGACAGTACGCCAGTGTTCGGACATCTATCACATCATAACATTGCACCTGGATAATAATACAGATCTCATATTCTCATACTAGAAAAGGATGTAAGCATTAGCAATATACATTTAAATGTCCGCCTTTTTCAACTTAAAAGTCTTAAAATCCTTTTGTAGTCAATAATTGTATCCTTGAAAACTCATCTTTGATCACCGAAATGACATATTTAAAAGTTTCTTCCTTGAAATTTTTTTTTTCATACCTTAAAATATCTTGAGTGTAACTCGACACCCTTGCCTCATTTAGTATTCGTGGTTCTATGAATATGCAAATGAGCCCCGCCTCCACTCACTCACTCAGCTCAGAGATCCACTGGTTGACGATCACACGTTGATCTGATTGGTTACAAGGTAGTTTGTGACGTCAGAAACACCAGCGATTTCAAAGCGTGTTTTTGAGACTGTCTTTGGTTCACTGCAGTTTTAAGGAGAAAATACTCAGCAATGGTGTCGACTTTTGAATTTACACATGGTTTGTCTTAAAGCATATACGTAAAAGCATACAAAACATATAAACAATATTAAACGCTTGATTTTCACCACAGGGACTTTAAATAAATCTCAGTTCTACAATTGTGCATATATAGTGAATAAGCTGAATCACCTAATTAATATTCATGAGCTATGCTGATGAGTTTTATAATGTGAGCGCCTGCCACTTTAAAAATGTTTCAACATACTCTCTCTGTCATCAATGTGCCTTTTGGTCTTCATTGATAAGGAAACTATTAGTCAAATGCGCGCCCACATGCTAGGAAGAGGAAGTTGCCTCTTCAACATCAAAGAGCCGCTGCAAACTGAACTTACTTCATTCATTCATTGCTGTATTCAGATATAAGAAGACTGACTTCATTTGAATCCATTAGTTTATCAGGGGATAGTCGCATGGAGCAGATTGCACATCATCAGCTACTTATACTTAAATAATTGGACGTTAAATGTGTCTATGCGTTTGGCAGATGCTTTTATCCATTGCGTTCAATGTTTACTTTTTTTTTCTTTCTTGCATTCCCTGGGAATCGAACCCGTGACCTTGGCATTACTAGTGCCATGATCTACAGTTTAAAGCAGTGCAATGAGGAAAATAGTATTCGGTAAAAGTCAAAATAAATTAGTTTAGATGAGAAGTGTTGTGTGTGGAATCACTGACGTTCAGAAATACATTTCTAAGAGGATGCCGAGATAAGAGTAGGTAATCCGAGGAGAACTGAAATCTCCATTGGGATATATTGAATGAATGTTGTGGTCAATCTCAGTCACATATGACCGTCTCTGTTTCTCTACAGTCTCA
>NC_140221.1:46138001-46155501 GCF_951802725.1 Rutilus rutilus | reverse complement strand
GCTGTTTTCATATGGAATGAAAGGAGCGAGTGTTTCTCTGTGGCGTTTTGTGGGAACGTGAGTCAGAGTGAGCAGGAAGAGACGGGACCCATGCCTCGACATGCTGGACTTAATGTGAGCGTTTCTCAGAGATGCCCCTCTTTTCACCGAAACACTCCTTTGGCCCACATCTAATCCTGTTTGCTTTTAAAATGATGGAGAAGTGAAGACAGGAGAGTGTGTGTTCGATGTACGAGAGCTTACGTTGTGATGTCACTGATGATGAGTCTGTGAATAAGGAAATGTTTAATAATTATAATAATAATGCATTTTATTTTCAGGCACCTTTCAAATCACTCACGGTCACCGTACATCAAGAAGTAGCAACAGTAACATTGACAATTAATGATAAATAAGGGAAAGCAACAATTACAAACATGATGACAACTAAAAAAAAAAGTTGTAGATTTGAGTGCACACAGTAATCATGAAGGATAAGCACATCGCAATAAATGAGTTTTAAGTTTGACTTTAAATTACGGATGTTTATCAAAAAGTCTTTCTATACAATGACATCCAGACAGTGAGGGAACCCTCTAAAAGATAGATATTTAGTGATATATAAAATTAATTCAAATGTATTTTAAAATCACACAAGTTATGTTCTCGATCCCAGAACTGTATGTTCCTCAGCAAAAACAGCAGATATTGAGGGAAAATTTTAAGTTTACACCTTGATTTTTGTGCATTTTTTTAGCTTTTTAATGTATTTTAGTGTATTATAAATAATTTATTAATTTAAATACTATTTTAGTTTAGTTTATTTTAATTTAAATGTGATTTTTGTAGCATTTTAATTCATATTAGTTTGATTATTTTAATATATTAATATTTAGATAAAGTTTAAATTAAATTAAATAATATAAAATCATAATATATTAATATTAAAAATCATTTATTTATTTAAAGGCAATATTTTAAGAATTTTCATGTATTAATAGCTTTTTTGATTGCTTTTACAGCTTGTAACGATACAGTAATAAACAGTAGTTTTTTAATGACTGTGTATTGTGTTAATAGGAAAACTTTTCTGGTGTTTATCATTTGTTCAGGCAATTTTAATGTTTTATTAAAACATATTTTATTAAATGAACAACTTCTAGTTGATTTTGAAATATGGAAATAAACTAAATGATCTTAAACTGCATAGATTAGACTTTTAGGGTTAAAAAACGTAAAATACTTTTAAAAAAAAGGGTTTAAAAGTGGCTTGCAAAATGGCTATGCATGTTTTAAGTAAAGTTAATGAATTATTTTTCAGCATCTCAGAAGATCATTTGTTGAGCAATGTTTAAGTTAACTTCTGAGAACTCTTCATGTGAAATTACTCATGCAACCAGAAGTGAAGTTGAGTGTGTGTAGAATTGTTTGCTTTCACATCAGCAGAGGAAGTCAAACTCTCGAGGAGAAACATCTATGAAGGAGAACTGATGATTGGTCTGTCCTCTGGGTTCGGCTCTGATGTGCATGTTTGTACATGCGTGCGTGTGTGAGTGTGTACAGTGTGTTTGCGTGACCAGCGCTGAGAGCGACAGAGCGTCAGGAAGTGTGTTAAAGAGGGAAATCCTCAAACACACGTGTAAATCTCTCAGGTCCAGTCTAGTGTGTTCCTCTCAACACAACATGAATCAGACCTCAAACTGATGCCTTTATCTTTTTACTGGCTTGTTCTCTCACTCCATCTTTCTTTGTGTTATTTGACATGGGCGTTCAGTGGAAATGGTCGGTATGTCATCAGACTCTCTAATAGACAATATAATGCACAGTACACACACCATACACTGCATACTATTTAAAAACATTGTTTGTGTAGCAGTATGCATTACACAACAGTTGTTTGACACTATTGTTGCATGAACTGTCTGCAGATTAAAGCATCGCACTCGATCGGCCCAAAGTCCGGCATCCGACCAGCGCGGATGGTCTCTACGTGTTACTGTCTTTTCTCGTGGCAAAGTATTTTTGATTAAATGCAATATATTTTCTCATATTTTCTCGTTATTTCATCTGAGGTTTTAATGATATCTGTGCATCATTAAATGTGAGCGAATGTTTGACTATTCTTTTTAACTCTTTAATGAAAATGATGTCAAAGTCAGTTAGAATAATCAAATGTAACAATTTATTATGTCAGGTAAATGTATCATGCCAATTACATAATCAATTCAAAGATAATCGATACAAAACATCAAAAGCTCTGGATTAAAGAGAAAAGATGCGAACCCGACATCAAGAAATACATGATGCTAAGAGTTTTGGTCACTCTAAGGCCAACTTGAGTTACAAAAAGGCCCCGATCTTCTCATTGCATTTCATTAGACAGAACCTCTTTCACGACGATTTGCCAGGAGACCACCTTCCTTTGTGTGCCAGTTATCCCTAAACTCTTAAAAACCTTATTTCTAAAGGTAATGAGACATTTGTACCAGTCGCACTGAGACATTTCAAATGATACCAAACCTGCATAATACTCGATGATAATCATTCACATTAAACCATTTAGATTCTTGGGTGGGTTTTTGGTGATCTTCGCATGGGGGAGAAGGAGAGGGGGAAGAGGGGGAGAGATGTATTCTGAGGTGAGACTTTTATCTCAGATGGTGAGTTCAAATGGTAATTTCCAGCAAGATCCTGTCCTCTCAGGGCCTGGTCGCTCCTGAACCAGACTGTCCGGCACTTTCTAATTTCTCAATTCTTACAGGCTAAATGAATAAAAACTATTGCTGTAGTTTATAGTATGTACAGTATACTGTACACATGGTATGTACATTTTCTGTATGCATAAAACCCTATGGATAGTTGACATGATAAATTTGCCAAAAACACTTCTGCTCAGGAATACTGTATTCCACAACGAATTCATCCAAATAATGAAAATAAAAACGTCTTAATTTGAATTCGTACAGCTTCCCAGTTCCCTTTCAGTTCGGACACGTTCGACGTAGTCACTGATCGGGATCACGCTCACGGAGCCGGTCATCTTCGAGTATTGATAATACGAGCCCATGCAGATTTGAATCTCGTATAAACACGGAAGCGGATGCACGCATTTGTCTTTCGCTTCGGAGCCGATCGGTCTTCATGTCCATGTCTCTGAAGAGTGTTGATTCTTTCAGCGAGCGAGTGTGTCGGTGCTTCCTGCAAACGTTTGCCAGAGAATGTGAGAGCATTGACAAATAATGTTTCGTCCCATCTCATATTTTTTCCCTTCATCATGATTCATGTCCCTTTATGCGATCAAAACTATTGACCCTGACCTGCAAGATATTCCGGTTTTGTGAAGAAAAACACTTCAACTAAGGCATCAGTAAACCATCACAGAAAGTTTAACAACACATATCTGACTGGTTCTGAGAATGTAAAGTTGAGTAACTGAGTTCAAATGGGGGGAGGGTGAAATCCCATCCATATACAAAATTATTCAACACCCAAAAATCTAATGTTGTCTGTAAGTGTTTACAACCCTCTAAGACTCTCTACTGGATTCTTTGGCCATTCCTTGTGTGCAAAAGCTTCCAGCTCACTGATATTCTTTGTTTGCTGCTTAAAGGATTAGTTCACTTTCAAAAAAATGTTTGCTGATAATTTACTCACCCCGATGTCATCCAAGATATCCATGTCTTTCTTTCTTCAGTCGAAAAGAAATGAAGGTTTTTGAGGAAAACATTCCAGGATTTTTCTACACAGAATGGACTTCAATGGCACCCAACTATTCCAATGTTCAAAGAAGGTTCAAATGTCCGTCTCAGTGCAGCTTCAAAGTCTCGACACGATCCCAGTCGAGAAATAAAGGTCTTATCAAGCGAAACAATCTTGTATATACTTTTTAACTACAGAATATATACTTTTTAATCACAAATGCCCGTCATGTACCATCTCTGAGATGCGCCACGTATTACGTAATCACGTTGGAAAGGTCCCAAAAAAAAAAAAAATAAATAAATTAAAACAAAGATGTCGGACGATTTTGAAGTTGGAGGAGAAAATGAGATGGAATTTTTCGCTCTTCCTAACCTTTTTGAACCGGAGTACACAGGCAGATAACTTAGATAGATGACGTGACGCGTGACCTGGAATGTTTTCCTCAAAAACCTTAATTTATTTTCAACTGAAGAAAGAAAGACATGGATATCTTGGATGACATCGGGGCGAGTAAATTATCAGCAAACATTTTTTTGAGAGTGAACTAATCCTTCAAGGACCGTCCCCAGACCAAGCTTTGGTAGATTTGAATGTGCACTTGGGATCATTGTCCAGTGATCCAGTAAAGCTCCAGTTTACACACTGAAGGTATCATAACGGCCTAATACTTCAAACAATCCCTGCCGCCTCTTCTGTGCCAGACACACTGTGCTGATCCTTCCAGTTTGGCCTCATCACACCATAAAACATTCTTTCTGAACTCCACAGGCATGTCCGAATTCATTTTAGCAGATTCAAGTCAGCGTTTTACGTTGTCTTGGTCCGGAGTTGTGTTCGTCGAGGTGTCTAGACATGAAGTCGATGCTTGTTTTAGTCATCTAGCAAGTGTTTGGCAGTAAATCGAGGGTTTTTCTCAGCTGCTCTGATCAAACCTCTTACTCCCCTTGATGAAATTGTGCTTTTTCTTCCATGCCCTGGAAGGTTTGCTATTATACCATACGTTTTAAACCTAAAAACTAGGCCGCCAACAACCTTTCAGTGTAAATATTCATGCACTTTTGTCTTGGCCATATTTGCTTCTCATCTTCAGCAGACGCAGAGCTAAATTCATGCATGTGTCACAACTAAAGCTTGATTAAGTGTCGGTATAATGTTCCCAAAGGCTTAATTGTGTTTTAACTCAGATTTGTACCTTTATTTTGTAACTCATGATTAGGGGTGTGTGATATATATAATTTCCCAGGATAATATCGTGATTGTTGTTTTAGCACGCTTTCACTGCATGATTTACTCTATTAAAATGCATTTATAATGCCCTCAATAAACAAGATTAAATAACTTACATTTTAGACACAATATTCTCTGTTTTTGCTTTATTTCGCCATCGAAAATACTTCCAAACAAAACCACAGGACTGTTTTGTGTGTCTGAGCAACACACGGCAGAGCTTCGTTTCAAGATGAACTCACTCATTAAGACAGTCAAGTTCCTGAATGACTCAGCCGGTTGAATGAATCGGTTGAATCTCAGTGACTCACTCATTAAGACAGTCAAGTTCCTGAATGAATCAGCTGGTTGAACGAATTGGTTGAATCTCAGTGACTCACTCATTAAGACAGTCAAGTTCCTGAATGAATCAGCCGGTTGAACGAATCGGTTGAATCTCAATGACTCACTCATTAAGACAGTCAAGTTCCTGAATGAATCAGCTGGTTGAACGAATTGGTTGAATCTCAGTGACTCACTCATTAAGACAGTCAAGTTCCTGAATGAATCAGCCGGTTGAACGAATCGGTTGAATCTCAACGACTCACTCACTCATTTTTTTTTTTTTTTTTTTTTTTTTTTGACTCACTCATTAAGACACTCAAGTTCTTGAATGAATCAGCCGGTTGAACGAATCGGTTGAATCTCAGTGACTCACTCATTAAGACAGTCAAGTTCCTGAATGAATCAGCCGGTTGAACGAATCGGTTGAATCTCAGTGACTCACTCATTAAGACAGTCAAGTTCTTGAATGAATCAGCCGGTTGAACGAATCGGTTGAATCTCAGTGACTCACTCATTAAGACAGTCAAGTTCCTGAATGAATCAGCCGGTTGAACGAATCGGTTGAATCTCAGTGACTCACTCATTAAGACAGTCAAGTTCCTGAATGAATCAGCCGGTTGAACGAATCGGTTGAATCTCAGTGACTCACTCATTAAGACAGTCAAGTTCCTGAATGAATCAGCCGGTTGAACGAATCGGTTGAATCTCAGTGACTCACTCATTAAGACAGTCAAGTTCCTGAATGAATCAGCCGGTTGAACGAATCGGTTGAATCTCAGTGACTCACTCATTAAGACAGTCAAGTTCTTGAATGAATCAGCCGGTTGAACGAATCGGTTGAATCTCAGTGACTCACTCATTAAGACAGTCAAGTTCCTGAATGAATCAGCCGGTTGAACGAATCGGTTGAATCTCAGTGACTCACTCATTAAGACAGTCAAGTTCTTGAATGAATCAGCCGGTTGAACGAATCGGTTGAATCTCAGTGACTCACTCATTAAGACAGTCAAGTTCCTGAATGAATCAGCCGGTTGAACGAATCGGTTGAATCTCAGTGACTCACTCATTAAGACAGTCAAGTTCTTGAATGAATCAGCCGGTTGAACGAATCGGTTGAATCTCAGTGACTCACTCATTAAGACAGTCAAGTTCCTGAATGAATCAGCCGGTTGAACGAATCGGTTGAATCTCAGTGACTCACTCATTAAGACAGTCAAGTTCTTGAATGAATCAGCCGGTTGAACGAATCGGTTGAATCTCAGTGACTCACTCATTAAGACAGTCAAGTTCCTGAATGAATCAGCCGGTTGAACGAATCGATTGAATCTCAACGACTCACTCATTAACAGTGATTTGCTGCCACCTACTGGCAGTTTAAATTTCACATGTAAAGTATCTTGAAAGAATTTCAAAAATATCAATAATTAACGTGTTAGGTTTAAAACATCAAAACGTTATCTCTGCATTTGTAACTGTGGTTTGCACGCATTCATGTCCCTCTGAGCTGCATTAAACAGTGTGTGTAAATGCATGTAAACGCCACTTCAGATGCAGATTCTGTGTTTCCTCTGCACTGCAAAGATCAATTTTGTTCATACTGATTTCATCTGATTGGTAACAGCCCTATTGTGTATCATTATTCTAATTGAATTTGACACAAAAGATGATGCATACATTTAATAAGGATTAAAAAGAAATTCTTTATGAAGGTAAAAATGCTCATAAAAGGTAAAAATCAATGAAAACTTATTGGAAAAGATGATTTCTGTGACCACTACACAGAATATGAAGAATATCAAAAACTTTGGGAGTCAGAAAAATATCGTCTAATTATCGCTATCGAGAAAATCCCAGAAAATATCGAGATGTCATTTTTTGGTCAATCAACTCATGATAAAACTACTATATCATCTTCCTCTTTGGCTTTCAGTTGTAAGTCATATACTATAAACTATATAAATGTAGTTGTGTTGTGTGTTGCTGTCGAGTCCGTCTCTCTTCTGCTCTCTTTCCTGCGTTTTCTACGGGCTGATGTTATCATGGCCGCTCGCCCACTGTGTGTGATAAAGAGAAAAGAAAGGGCTTTTGTAGGCAGAACCTCCCTCATCATCACTCCATCAGAGAGAGAGAGAGAGAGAGAGAGAGAGAGAGAAAGCGTTTTGATTGGTGATGGAATGCATTCATATGGCCGTATAGGAAGTGTGTCCTTTATGTCGAGTCTGTCAGGGTGTGTTAGTTGCGTTTGATAAGTTTAAAGTTTCTCCATGCCGGTCTCTTTCACTCGTCCAGGTCTTTGTGAGGAGTGTGTATATCTGATTGTGTGTGTGTGTGTGTGTGTGTGTTTTGGCCCATTTGTCGCTGGGCAACAGTGTGTGCAGTTGTTGTGGATTCCAGCGCTGCATCTGTTGTGTTTGAAGCTCAAGGTCGGCCCAGCGGGCGATAAGTCTTCTGTTGTTGTTACTCACACTATGTCGCACACTTTGTGGGATGTGTTCCCATTGGAACGGGCTCTTCTCACATGGATGAGAACACAAGAGCCTACATCTCCTCTCTGGGCAGCTGAGGAGGTGTGTGTGTGTGTGTGTGTGTGTGTGTGTGTGTGTGTGTGTGTGTGTGTGTGTGTGGGAGGGGTTCCTTCTTGTTAAATGTTGATTTGTAGAAGCTGAAGTATTTTTATTTGAAAAAGTTTTTTTTTTCTTGAAGATTTTTATTAAAATTAAATGTAAAAAAAAATCATTATGAAGAAAATTTAACTTTGTTTGTCTATTATATTTAATTGTCACATTTTTCCATCAAACTCCTAATACTGTGGTGCATCCAGATGTTTTTAATTCTTATCATTTTTATACATATTTTTCATTATGTCCAGGCATTACAACAAATACCTTTATTTATATAAGATTAAAGTGAAGTATTAGTTTTTATATATGTATATATATACTGTATATATATTTATTTTTTTTGTTTTATCAGAAAAACATGTCCGGGTCATATTCCACCATAAAATAAATATTTTACGTAAATAAAATGAAGCCTATTTTTGTTTTAATATTTCATTGTGACGTTTTTCTGACGAATTGTCATTGCTGTAATGCTTTCGGGAGTTAATGTTTTTTAAATTCATCTAATTTCTATTAATAATTAGCATTGTCCTCACTACATAAATCTTTTTTGTTTTTTTGTTTAAATCAGCATAAAATCAGTACAACAAATACTATATATATATATATATATATAACACCTTCATATTATTGTAATAAGAATGTTTAATGTGCTTAATTGTTATTGACGTTTTAGAATTTGTGCTAAATTAATCTGTTTCTGTCTCCATGTCTGCATGATAAAGAGGACGTTTATGCTCTTTCTGGAAGTGTTGATGTTGTCTCAGGCTCTACTAGAGCAGGTTTTCCTGCTGTAATGTTGATTATTCTCCTCATATTCTCCACTGTTGCGGCTCCTCTCTTCCCGGTCTGTCAGTAACGCTCTGTTTAGCTCCTGTGTCTGTGAAGCCTGCGGGTGTGAAGGGGTTGATTCTCGGGTCACTCGTCCAGCCTGTGATCAGCACGGATGACCTCCAGCTGGTTCTCGGACACCAACGGCTCCTCACACACTCCTCACACACTCACTCTGGACTGTAGATCTGCTCTGCTGAGTCGCTAACAATCCCATTAAAGCATCAGACGGTGTTCCTGCAAAACAACACATATCTCTCTGCTTTCTTTCATTAGAGAGAGTGTGTGTGTGTGTGTGTGTGTGAGTGCGTGAGCGTGTGTGTGTGTGTGTGTGTGTGTGTGTGTGTGTGTGTGTGAGCGTGTGTGTGCAAGTTTATGTTTGTGAGTGTGTGTGTGTGTGTGTATGTGTGTTTGCGAGAGTGTGTATGTGGGTGTTTGTGTGAGTGTGAGTGTGTGTGTGTGTGTGTGTGTGTGTGTGTGTGTGTGTGTGTGTGTGTGTGTGTGTGTGTGTGTGTGTGTGTGTGTGAATGTGTGTGTGTGTTTGTTTGCGAGAGTGTGTGTGAGTGTGTGTGTGTGTTAGTGTGAGCGTGTGTGTGTATGTTTGTGTGCAAGTTTGTGTGTGTGTGTGTGTGTTTGCGAGAGTGTGTATGTGGGTGTGTGTGTGTGTTTGTTTGTTTGCGAGAGTGTTTGCGAATGTGTGAGTGTGTGTGTGTGTGTGTGTGTGTGTGTGTGTGTGTGTGTGTGTGTGTGTGTGTGTGTGTGTGTGTGTGAATGTGTGAGTGTGTGTGTGAGCGTGTGTTTGTGTGCAAGTTTATGTGTGTGTGCGTGAGTGTGTGTGTGTGTGAGCGAGAGTGTGTATGTGGGTGTTTGTGCGAGTGTGTGTGTGTGTGTGTGTGTGTGTGTGCGCGAATGTGTGTGTGTGTGTGTGTGTGTGTGTGTGTGTGTGTTTGCAAGAGTGTGTGTGCGAATGTGTGAGTGTGTGTGTGTGTGTGTGCGCGAATCTGTGAGTGTGTGTGTGTGTGTGTGTCTGTGTTTGCAAGAGTGTGTGTGCGAATGTGTGAGTGTGTTTGCGAGAGTGTGTGTGCGAATCTGTGTGTGTGTTTGCGAGAGTGTGTGTGCGAATCTGTGTGTGTGTGTGTGTGTGTGAGTTTGCGAGAGTGTGTGTGCGCGAATCTGTGAGTGTGTGTGTGTGTGTTTCTGTAGTGCCGCCAGAGCGATTGAAGCTGCTTTTGGAAACTGGGAATGCTAAATGTTTGTGTCTCGTGTCATTCTTGAAGGTGCGCTCATTTTTTCACATGTCAGATGGTCGTCGGTGTCAGCGTGTGTGTGAACTCTGAGGAATGCCACTCTAAATATAACTCTGGGACATACAGATACTCACTGCCTTTTCAAACTACACGAGATGTGGCGTTTGGCCCTCTAGCCGTTGAAGCGTTAAACTACAGGTTCCTCGCGGCAGAACATTGTTTTGAAGATCACGTGAGTTGTGCTTCGGCTCTTACGCGGATGAATCTGATCAGTGCGGATGTCATGAATAACATCAAAAACTCCCCCATTATTAAAAAGACTGATATCTGAAAAATAGGCAAGTCGCTTTTATATATATGCTGCTGTTCTTTTGAATGATTGTTTTAAAGTAATGTTACAAAAGTTTGGCAATGCTGCAGTATTACAGTATAATTGAGATAGGACAATTATAGTGTTTATTCATATTTTAATTTTAATAAAATTTTTATATTTTCCATTTAATTTAATTTTTTTTATTATTAAATTTGTCTATATAGTTTATATTAATTGTTATTTCGGTTTTAGTTAGTTATTTTAGTACATCAAGTAAAACTAAATGAAAATGAGAAATGTTGCATTAGCAACTAGCTTATTTTATTTCAAAGCATTAATGTTTTTTATGGTTTTGTTTTAGTTTAGTTAACTATAATAACCCTGGATTAGGGGTCGACCGATATGTGATTTTCAGGACCGATGCCGATACCGATTATTACAGATCAAGTAAACCGATAACCGATATTTTGAACCGATATATAGCCTACGTCTAGTGTAAAAATGTAAATTAATGTCAAAATTAAGAATAATTAAGACAGGGTTTTGACAAATACTTTCTTTAAATACTTTTAAACATATCTATAAATCTGAGAACTGTTAATAATAACATTAATAATAATAACTTAAATAGTGCAGGGAGCACCCAGCAGCATTCTGTAAACATTTTGTAAAACTTAAAGACTCTATTTTAATGGTTAAATAAAAATTTTGTAATCAAAAACCATTTCTAATTAATTGAAATCATTAAACTTATTCAATTTATTTACAGTTCAACAAAAATGACATTTTAGGACTTTTATTTTGACGGGTTGCCATGGAGATCTTTGCGTTTCTGTGTGTTTAACCATAAAAATGCTTAATATGGTCGACCCCTACCCTGGATTGCTGACATTAGACAGATATTCATATCACGTAAGGTAAAACAGTGGAAACTTACTCGTCTTGTATGGTATTTATTGACAAATAGAGCAAATCAGTGGCTGGTTTAGAGATTGTGATCTGCATAAACATTGTTTAGTCAAGTCAGCTTTATTTATACAGCGATTTTTACAACACAGAGTGTTTCAAAGCAGCTTTACAGAGATAACAGGAAAATAATGCAAAAAAGGTTTGTTTCCAGAAGAAAATAGCGTCACAGTCCAGCTTAAGTGAGTTCAGTGATGTTTCATTTTGTAAAAAAGTTATTAATTTAGTTCATTTATGTATATAGTTTTGGTTTACCTTTTTAGAATGACAAATATAGACTTATTGATTCCTGCTGATATAGACAGATGTTTACTTAAACACGCAGTCGTCTTTAGTCCTTCTGGTGTGTTCAAGCGCAGCTGTTTGACCGAGACACACCAACAACACACTGTGCTTTCGTCACCGCTAGTCCTTTTACATCGGCTTGGTGTGTTACAGCCTTTACACAACGGCTGAGAGAATGTTATAATATTACAATATTTTTTTCCTCTTTTTCCTCTTATTTTTATTTTTATTTCAGTTTTTTTTTTTTTTTTTAGTTAATAATTTTTGTGCTTCAACTTCAATTATTTAATTCTAATTTTCATTTAGTTTAAGTTTTTCAACTAATATTTACGTTATTTTATTAAAACTTTGTTTCGATGATCAGAAATGTTTTTAATAGTTTTACTTTTAGTTAACGATAATAACCCTGACTCGCTCATTGTTGAAATTGTTCATTTAGAACATAAAATGTTACATTGCTGCAATTTTGCAGTGAATAAAGCTACACTATTAAATTATGATTTCACTTGTCTAACTTTAGTTAGTGTGTAATGTTGCTGTTTGAGCATAAACAACATCTGCAAAGTTACAGCGCTCAAGGTTCAAAGCAACGGATCGTTTTTTAAGGACTACAACAAACAACTGATAAGGACTACACAAGCTTCCTCCCGGGTTAGTGACATCACTAAACCTAGAATTTGCATAAACCCCGCCCCCGGGAACACTCAACAAAGGGGGCGAGTCCATGTTGAGAAGAGGTAATAGGAGCTTCAACACACGAGCTTTCGAAGCTCCGCCCCCCTGTGCCGGGAGCAGCAGCTCATTTGCATTTAAAGGGACACACACAGAACAACGTGTTTTTGCTCAGCCCCTAAAAGGGAACATTTACTCTGGGGACATCAGAGACTTATTTGACATCTTGTACATATTTTACATCTTTAAGATTGGTCCGAAGCCTGAGCTGTTTTCTGTTGCTCACGCAGGGAATGTGAATCTGCCCGTCGGTGTTGGAGTCTCTGCTTCGCCCTGAAGCGCCGGCGTATATATTTTACTGTCGTGATGTTTCTGCCTTTGATGCCGCAGCGAGTGTGTTTGAAGATCAGCCGATGTTTAATTGCGTGAAATACCTCTGTGGATCAGGCCCGGGCCTGCGCTCGCGAACACGGACGCGGGACGAGGAAGCGGGTCAGAGGACGGGGATCGCTGGAGGGGGAAACGGGAGGGAATGGGTTTTGGTTTGGGTTAAAAGTTTAGGTCAGGATTCAGGAGGCCACCAGAAAAAGGTTTAGAGAGGTTAAACCCTGAGAATTAAGACCTAAACCCCTACATTAAGTGGAAGCTAATGTTTGGGGATATACAGTACACTACCATTCAGAAGTGTGGGGGTCAGTACATTCTGTTTATGCTTTTGTTCAGTAAACATGCATAGAATTGATCAAAAGTGACAGTAAAGATGTTACAAAAGATTCGATTTCAAATAAATGCTTTCTATTTATCAAAGAATCCTGAAAAATGTATCATGGTTTCCACAAAAATATGAAGCAGCACAACTGTTTTTACATTGATAATAATCATAAATGTTTCTCGATCATCAAATCATCATATCAGAATGATTTCTGAAGGATCATGTGACACTGAAGACTGGAGTAATGATGCTGAACATTCAGCTTTGATCACAGGAACAAATTACACTTTACTATATATTCACATAAAAAACAGCTATTAAAATGTTTATAATATTTCACAGTTTTTACTGTATGTACTGTTTTTTGATCAAATAAATGTAGTCTTGTAGTCAAAAACATTTTTAAAAATCTTTCTGAATGGCAGTGTTAACGGAAGTGTTTACAGATTCAATAAACATATATGCATATTTGTAAATAAAATGTATCTTGGCATTTGACTCAACTTTTCCAACACTAGATCCTATTGTTTCTGCAACAAAAAAAAAGACATTTACACATTAAGGCTATGTTTTTTAAAAGTTATTGAAACAAACACATTACATCAGATTTCTTCAAATCTGATTCAAACTACATTTGGAGGTGAAAAGATTTGAGCCTGTGTTTTCTTTTTCATCCTAGCGGATTATTAAAGTTGTTCAACTTAATGAAATGCGTTAAATCTAATGCACTGTGATGTGTCTTCTAAAATATCCACTTTATTCTCAAATCTTTTCATCATCAGGCCAAGACGCTCACAGATCTGCCGGTTAGCAGGACATATAACAGGGCGGTGCTGTGGATTTATAGCCGTGACTCAGACGCTCAGTCTTGACCAAACAGACTCTATTTCACCCTATAGCGACTGTTGTACTTCCAGACGTCAGTGGCCAAATCTTGACATTTATAACAGACGCGGACTGTAAGTCACGCACACATGCTCAGTTTGAGTTGCTTTTCTTGCTGGGATGCACTAAAAGTGTGTGTGGCGAGTCTGTGTGAGCAGTTGATGGCTAATTTGATAGAAATAATACATCAGGGCTGCACGATATATCGCAATAAAACCGTCATCCCGACATATTGCTCAGTGCGGACGGCAATTTAATTAAGTATATTCGCTACTGGCAAAGTGACGAGTTTCACTGTGAAACGGGCAGCGCATTCATCCGTTTGCCAGCAACCCGTCCATGATTGTTTAATGTTTAACAATGAAGAAATTAAGACAGAAATATTAGTATTGTAATTTTACAGTTGTACTAAAAAATTTAAATATTTGCATTAACTCCAATTTTCCGGCTTTCCGTGTTTTCACTGTTATACGGTATGGGCGTTATTACACATTTTCTGAAAGAGAACACTCAAAAAAATGATATGTTGGCTTTAATTAACTTTTTTTTGTCAACAGGTTCCACATAACTAGGTCATAATTTGTTCATGTCACTTCAACACCATGGAATTAAGTCGTTTTAAGCGACCTATTTTAGTAGTCTCAAAGTGAATTTTTAAAGGCTCCCTGACATGATTCAGGTATTCATATTTTTTATATTCATTCATTCTTTAAGATTTCATTTATTTTAGTGACACATAATTAAATTGATAGACTATTGCCAGCTATTTGCTAACAGTAGCACATATTAGCATTTTAAATGCTGATATTCACATGCTCCTTCAGCCAAAGCAGTTGAAAGTAGCAGAATGCAGTTGAACTCAAATTTATTAAGATCAGCTTAATGCATTGGTTTAAATGTAGATAAAATCAATTGAATGCAACCACTTACGATTAAAAATTGATTAATTTCAACTAATAATTTTTTTCAGTGTAATTGAACATTAAACACAATTACACATATCAAGTCTTCCTCTTTTCTCATTTTCTCAAAAAAAAAAAAACCCACATAAAATAACACTTAATTTTAACATTTATTCTCTTTTAATTCAACCATATGCAAAGCATGCTGGGAACTAGCAAGCACCGCTCAGTTTCAGTTGATGCAACACAAATCATTCATGTAATCCAACACAAACGGATTAAGTAAACTTACATTTTACATATATTTAAGCAGATTGAACACAATCAAATTAAGTTAGGGCAAAATGGCAGCTGGCGTCGCACTATACTGCCCCCCTCTGGATGTTACTAGTTTTTACTTAACATTAATGGTTTGTGTTTAGACAATGTGATAGGATTTTGAGACATAATTACGTGGACCTTTTCAGGTCATTTCAAGTCAACAAACACAATTATTATAAGTAAACTAAATATAAATATATTATGTAAAGTGCACAACCTTCCTTGTTCATTTTTTTGAGTGAAAAATCCAGATCAAAACACAGGTGAAGAAGAAGCAGAAACGAGAGATAAAGGCATTGCTCATGCGCAGTCTTTGACAAAAACACGATTTTCTCAGCTTTTTATTCAAAATGTTGCTTTTTTATGATATTACCCACATTCCAGTGTTGATGCAAAAAGAATGCATGAAGCTAAAATAAAACGTTTATTATTATTTTATACTGAATTGGTCGAAAACTGTATAAATGTGGCCTATGGGGAAAACTTTGTTCACTTTATGATTTCTGAAAGAGGTTTATGTTAGTTCATATAATGAGTAAATCCAAGTGTAAACAACCAAATAATAAAAAATATATATCATTCAGCCCTAACAGGATGGCTCACACACACACACACACACACACACACAAAAAAAATCATATTTCAGCTTTTAAAAATATATTTATTTTGCACTCCCCAATAAAATCACTCCGGTCGGAGTGGAATAGATGCGATTAAAGTGTTTTCACGATTTAACATCGCCATACGCCGCATTATACAATGATCATGGTTGCTTTATGATTATGAGCGAAGTACTGCGGTAAAGTGTCGTTCCTGATTGTCATTGTTATGGCATTATGAGGGTGCATGTGTAAACGTGGTGGATGATTCCTCCATGGTGTGTTTTGCTAGTAAGTGATGAGACTGTGACCGGTGCGGGATCTGTCTGGACTCTAGTGTACACAAGCACTCTCTGTTTACTTCTGCTGCACTGAGTTTATCCACAAATGAAAGTGTGTGTTTAAGTTGTAAAACTCAGTTCAAAGCGAGAGCAGATGCTGTAGAGCGTCGTGTTTGGATCAGGTGTGTATACACACACACACACACACACACTCATCAGTTTCACAGTGTTGGATGTGCTCATAACCACATTAAACGAGCAGCTTATTAAAGTTGAATTCCTGCGCTCGCTTCCGGCTCTTCCTTTCTTGCTCTCTTCTCTTCTGAGGAAAGGCAAACTCGCTTTTAAAGCTGGAATTCCTGAATCCATTGCAAAAGGCACACAAGCGAAGCCCGGTGACACCGAGAGAGTGAGAACTGAGGGAGACGGTTTCCCTGTGGATGTTTAGGATTGGAAATGATCCTGAAATCAACGGTTTTATGGTCATAAGGAGCGTTTATGACTGCAATTATCATAATGGAGACCAGGAAACATACATAACCATTAACTAATTTCATCACAGTCATTTGTCACTAAGTGTGTGGTGTGTGTGTGTGTGTGTGTGGGGTGTGTGGGGGGTGTGGGGGGGGGATGGGGTTGACGAGTTACAGCTTATATTAAACAAAATATTTGTTGATATAATTAATATAAATAGATACACTACCGCTCATAAGTTTGGGGTTGGTAAAATGGTTTAAATGTTTTTGAACAAAGTCTTTTGTGCTCACCTGCATTTATTTGATCAAAAATATACAGAAATATTCAGAAATATTATTACAATTTAAATCAGCTGTTTTCTATGTGAATATCTAGTAAAGTGTAATTTATTCCTGTGATCAAAGCTGAATTTTCAGCATCATTACTCCAGTCTTCAGTGTCACATGATCCTTCAGAAATCACTCTAATATGATGATTTGATGATCAAGAAACATTTATTATTAATATCAATTCAAATCTATGTTTTTCAAGATTCTTTAAGGAATAGAAAGTTCAAAAGAACAGCATTTGTTTGAAATAGAATCTTTCGTAACATTATAAATGTCTTTACTGTCGCGTTTGAGCAATTCGATGTGTTCTTGCTGAATGAAATTTTTCGGTGTAGGTGTATTATATATTTTTTAGAAATTAAAGTATTGTCATTAATATAATATTTCTATTTATTTACACGAATATCCCCATAGGAATCCTAACCTGCGTTATTGATGACATTGCAGTTCATTAAGAATAATTTTTGTCACAGATCTCACATTTCTGTCTGTTTTATAAACATTATTTGATCTCTTTTGTAACACTCTTTTTTCTTCTTTTTGCTCTTAAAGGTACAATATGTAGTTTTTTTGCTTTAAAAATAGCAAAAATCACTATATGTTATTTTTTTGTTGTTGTTGTGTACTTACATTATCCCGACTGTTTCCAACAACTTTCAAACCAGGAGAAATTTGTAATTTAATTCGAAGACACGTCCTGTTTCTTTATTTCCGTTTTGTCGCCGTCAATGGCGTCATATCCGCGTTGTCCCTGGTTTCCGCTCGTACTGCCATAGCAACCAGAGCCCTCTGATAGTAACCAAGGCAACAGACGGAGACAACTGTGC
>NC_140221.1:46130501-46133001 GCF_951802725.1 Rutilus rutilus | reverse complement strand
ACATGCACCGAAACAGGTCGCTGTGAACGGAGCTGTTTTTGAGGAGGTAAAAAGGGTGTTGTTTTACACAGCCATTGAAGAATTTTAACCAAAGTATGTTACAAACTTTACATGAAGACCCTGAAGTATCATACCAACTTGTGTAAAATGGGCATCCGATGACCCCTTTAATAAAGCCACACACTTCTGCCTGCTATGTTTCTGCCGCTGCCTCAGAAGACACAGTAGTCCAGTGCGACGGCTACATATTGTCATGCCGTAAACAAGACAAAATCTGTATTGTCAACCAGTCCATGTTGTAGTTGCTGTCTTTGGCGTATGCCTATCAATGCAACACCATGACACGAGACACTCAAAGCAGTTGCGATACACAGTGTGGACAGTTTCAGATTCATATCAGATACACAAATAATCAGATTCTGACTGATAGTGTGAACACGGGCTGAATGTTT
Organism: Rutilus rutilus; assembly: GCF_951802725.1. NCBI lineage: Eukaryota > Metazoa > Chordata > Actinopteri > Cypriniformes > Leuciscidae > Rutilus > Rutilus rutilus. The sequence goes on along the minus strand of NC_140221.1, from coordinate 46,132,549 downwards.
TATCTGAAGAAGCGCGTCTAATGACAGGCCTGTGATTGTAGTCTCTCTCTGCATCCATCAGCCCTGTTATTAACACATATCTCAGTCTGCCCAGAGGATCAGCGTTTAGTTTCTCCACAGCACCTTTTTATCATTTATCTTCTCAGTCACACGGGACACTACATGACACTTGCAGCATCGGTTGCATTTTACTGGTCCACAATGTGCAGCTTTTCCCGGTTCAGTTTTATTACTGTAATACTTGGTTTGGAAATGCAGGAAACGAACCTCTGGTTATCAGAAGGTTTTGTAGAACAAGATAAAGGGCTTGACATTTGCTCTGGCTAGTGGTTTTCCAAAGTTACGCAGCATTTTCACTAGCCACAATTTTGAAATCGATACCATAGGCAAAACTGCCATATAGATATTTTTAATATCATCTCATGGTTTGGCAGCAGGTTTATTAGGCAACTGTCACTTTAAGACCTGACGCACTGATCCAATATACTGTTACACATGCGTTTTCTTTCTCAACTGTTTACATTCACTTAAAACACAACTGACTGTGTTTACGTGAATACTCGCCAAGACTAGCATTTTGACATTATCTTGTGTGTATTTGACTGTGTAAGTGCAATAAGCAGCGAAAAAGTACTCAAATTAGTACTGAGAGACAGCTTTATATGCGCGCACTTTCAGTGTGAGCTCAAAATCTGCAGGAATGAGTAAAATTATGCGCAATACGCACAATCCCACGCCGAAAATCAAGCCCTGTAACAGCGTCAATATTCATCCGGAGCAAATGAAACGAGTGAGTGAGTGGAGGCGGGTTTGTGTGTCTCTCGCTGTCGGAGAGATGAGAGAGAGAGAAAGAGCAGCTACCATGTGTCTATTCTGTGGAAAATGAGAACTGGGAGTGTGGATACGTATCAATAATCAATATTTTTGACAACCCTACATTGCACTTAGTTTATTATTTCTGATGCCTTTTTAAAAGACTGTAAAAAACGTATATATTAAAATTCCAAACAGCCAAAGTGGCGAGTAGAACCACCGCTGAAATCTTCCCGCATTTGGAGGGTTGGCGGGTGTTAATGTCAAGCCCTGAACTCATGTCATATATGATACAAGCATCCAGGTAGCACAGACTCACACACACACACTTCACACTCCGAGTGCAGCCGAACCCTCTCATTAACCCTGCAGATCAAACCTGTGGCCACTAAACTCACACTTAACAAGCTTCTCGAGATCTCTCACACACCACGTGTGACTCTTATAAAAACACTGAGCATTTCTGAGCACTTTATTTTACAGTGTCCTTGTTACATATGTTACATGTACTTACCGTAGTAATAACAGTAAACTATGCATAATTACATGCAATTAACCCTCAACCAAACCCTAACCCTATAGTAAGTACATGTTGTTAATTATTATTACTCAGTACTTACATATATAATTACACTGTAACAATGAAACCTTAAAATAATGTAAGTTTCAGTCTGACCGTGTGGTTTGACTCACGTAAAACCTAAACAGGAGATCTGACCCCTTCTGCTCAATTTGTGGATGGAAAATGCTTGTGTATTAATGTGAAACATGTTGTCGTTACAATATACTTCTGTCTTTATTTGTTAGTCTGAAGGCGTTTTCACACTCGCATCTGTTTTTGAACCTGGTGCGTTTTCTCCCATTGTTTCATTTTGCCTGATCTAGATGGTCTCTTCCCGATTGAAACGAACTCTGGGGAGGTTTGGTTGAGGTGAGCTAGAAATCCAACGAACCAAGCGCTATCATATAATTCATAGTGGAAAATGTGTTATATAAGAAGCGTCAGTGTCTGATTCTATGAGTGAGCACTTATTGCAGTTAAAAAGCCAAAGAGCGCCTCTTCATCTTAATATTATGTTGTTTAATTGCTCTTCTGCATTACAAGAATGCTGTCCTGATGAATTTGTGTGTCGCGACAGCTATAGATAAAAACTGGCGGAGTGAATCCATCTTGATGGATGATGCTGAGGAAACTGACCAATTAGAGGACAGGTTTACTCACATGTGACTTGCAT
>NC_140221.1:45953001-46125501 GCF_951802725.1 Rutilus rutilus | reverse complement strand
TATTTTTATTTATTTACATTAGTACGCTACAGGACATCGTCTTTCAAAACATGACCTGCGCGAAAGAGAGAAAAAATGAATGCGTCATTGTACACAGCACTTCTGAAAATGCACTTCCGAATGCGTCTCTGTCCCCAGCACATCTCAAACCAAACTGACGCCCATGCCGTCAGGCAAGTGTTATTTAAGTAAACTCCTGATGTACTTGACTCGTTTTATGAGTACAGAACCTGTTTGTACTGCTGTAGAAGTTTGGTACCATTCTGGGCATTATTAGTGGGGTAATTTACCAGATACAGCCTTGGATCCATTAGCGCCTGCACTAAACCATCCGGCTGATATCTCTAAATAAGCTCTAACTTTAATAATGTTCGACTAAGGGAATAAAGGCTTCTGGGGGGTGTTTGGCTCGAGGTCATGGTGCAAAGGACCCTAGGTTGATTTTACTCCGAACCATCCCTTTAATGTGTTGCTTGCAGATTCTTTGTAATTATTTGTGAATTTTTGAGCGAACATCATTTCAAAGTAAATCCTACACAAATTTTGCTGCATCAAAATCCTATCCTAAAATAACATGTCAAAGAAATGAAACCAAACACCTTGTAATCACTGTTTGCTTTGCTTACATGATTGAATATCATGCATCTCACAAGTTATTTTGGCAAAAACGACATGTAACCAAATTCAAGGTTATTTTGGCTAGAAGTGTGTTACTCATAGCCGGACTATATCGGGTCTAAAGTTAACCGAGACGGGGGAATGACGGCTGTAGCTCACTGGGAGATTCATGAAACATTCTGGCCGTTACTGGGGTTAAAATGCATTAGTTGTTGGTTTGAGGACGCACTCAAGCTTCACTCTTCGTGTGTTGTGCTCGCAGCCTCACTATGACGTTGGGATCCTGTTGACCGTGGCTCTGGCGGTGCTGGCCATCATCATGATCTTTGCTCTACGCTTCCGCTGCAGGTCCAACAGAACCTGGGTAAGAAAACACAACACACTTCATACCCACACGCTCTACGCTCACGTTCAGGTTTAAATGTCCATTGCAAAAAAATTATGTTTTTGTTCTGGCTTCCCGTACATAACATTCTTAATTCAGGATGAATTTACTTGAGAAGCAAAATTACATCAGATTTTTGGTCTTAGTTTTCTGAACAATTTATCAAAATTAAATTAGTTTGAAAAATTATCTTTCAGTGGGGTCAGAAATATAAACTTGTTTCCCTTTGTTTTGAGCATAAACTCATTACATTTTTATACATTTTTAATAAAACAAGTCTTAATATCATTGTGCTTCTCAAGATTTAAGAATGTTAAATATATGTTTGTACTGGAAAACAAAAATACTAAGGAAATATTTTTGCAGTGCATTATAGCCTTTCAACAAAGTAAGTTCCTCCTGCATTTAAAGTGCCCCTGTTATGCTCTTTTAAAGGCTCCTGATTTAGTTTTAAGGTTTTCTACAGGAGGTTTACATGCATCTAGGGTCAAAAAACACTTCAGCATCAGCTCTTTTCTCCCAGTGTCTGAAACAGTTCGATAAAGGATTCAGTCTCTAAACTCCGCCTTTCAGAGAACCTGCTCTTCTCTGATTGGTCAGATGGCCCAGTCTGTTGTGATTGGTCAGAAACCAAATGCTCATTAGCATATCTGAATTCTCCAGATCTTCCTCAGCACTTGATACACAGTGATAGGAACAGTGATAAAACATCGGTTTTACCGTACCAATCGGGGCAAAGGAGACGTTCGCCAGCAGCCAATAAAGACCACAGGCTGGCATTATGCAAATTTGTTACAAAATTACTAATGTTCTTGCAGAAAGCAAGACTGGAATTACTGACGACTTGTTTCAGCAGTTCAGAATCACTCCTTTCTTTTGGGAGACAATAACTCTTATTTGTTGTTTGATCTTTGAAACGTTGCAGATCTTTTACATTCACAAACTGCTATAATACACACTGCATGAAAGGGAATATCTGAAAAAGCATAATGGGTGCGCTGTAGAAGTCTCAAAAGCCCTTTTCCTCGACTCCCAGGACTCTGTGCACCAGGAGACGATGCGTGCCATCAGCCGGTTGGAGACGCGCACGTACAGCTCTCAGGGTTGCTCAGGATCCCAGCGTTCTGGCGCAGCTCCAGCGTCCAACAGCAGCTCCAGTTCCAGCCCGATCTGTGCCATCTGTCTTGAGGAATTCATGGACGGCCAGGTAAGAGGAGGCACCAAAGAAAAGCATGATATGATTTTGAATCAAGTCACCTTTATATATATACACATATAGCGCTTTATATAAAATTGATCATTTCAATGCTGATTCATTTCGGTTCAATAACTAAAGCTCATCAATTATGAAACGTTAAGTTCAGGTAAAAGCAGCTCTATAAAGGACACTTGAGTCAGGTTATTGTTGATGCAATGCAGAAGGGCTAACCGTTATTCGACTAGAAGAGGGTTGGTCGACCACGATTTTATTAGTCAGTAAAGGCCCTTGCACAGATTCGGAAATTTGCATCCGAAATTTTCACACGTTAAAAAATAAATACGACCTCACGTTATGTCAATCACGCTTGCACACTGCCTCTGAAACTTTCGTCCGTCATAAAAAAAATTCGGATCGGGTTCAATTTTCTGCGTTTTTCGCATCCGTAGCAAGCATTTTGAATGGTGTTTTGACAATTCAGAGCCACTGAATCACGAATACGGAAAAAACACATACGAAAATTTCGGACTCTGTGTGCAAGGGCCTTTAGTCGCAAAAAAAAAAAACTGTGATGGACAGATCGTTAACAGCAGGAAATCCAATTAATTTGCCTTTCATTCATCGACCTCAAATATAGCTTATCACTTGAAACATGTAAGTAGTAGCAACTTTACAAGTCCGTTCGCTCTAATGCTAACCTAGATAAATGTGCGCTACTATTAGGCGCATATCTGTGTTTGTGTGGAGAGCCGCTTACTCCATGACATACAGGCGTCGGCGCGATCACTTGCATTTAATTTAAAATACTCTGTCATTTTTGGTCATACAGATATGAGTAATGCAAAATGTAAAGGGTCTAGTTTTATTTCTGTAAACTCACAATAATAATAAAATGGTGTGCTTTTGTAAAATAATGAAAACAGTCAGGATGCACTTTCTGCTGTCTCGGTCTCTGTGAACTTGAGCGTCACGAAAATGAACCGAAAGTCAGTGTATACTTGCCTCACAGATATGAGAAATATACCTATAGAAAGCTTGAAATGTCTATTTTTAAATTAACCAATTCAAGTGAAAAACAAATATTCTCAGATGATGTCATCCGTATGAAACGTGCATATTACGCGTCCACTACTACGAGTCAGCATCGTCGACTTTCTGCAGCCGAAAACGTTACCAATAAATTATTCAAATGTTTGAACAGTCTCCTTCTGTTTTTTCACAACACACTCATAATCATTACGTTTGCCGGTGCGCTGTGGCAAGCTTTATGCGTGCGTTTAAACGTTGATTAGGCTATGTATTATAGGCAATTAAAGGCTCATTATTATGATTTATGGCTTATTAATATAAACACGCGATTAGTCGACTAATCGCTTAAATAAACGACTACTAGTCAACTAGAAAAAGCCCTACAATGCAGTTCAAAAACTCTGTCAATGTTTCAAAATTCAAAAGTAGTTTCAGCCTTAAAGCAGCTCTACAAGAGACTGTAGTGTCTGTTTAGTCAAATGTATTAATTATTACTGAATATTAAAGGAACACTCCACCGTTTTTTGAAATAGGGCTTATTCACCTTCTTTCCTACATTTAGATAGGTGGGCAAATGCATTTTTGTCTCAGTGCATGCATTGTTTTAGTTTGACAGGGTCGGCGCTAGCTTAGCTTAGCATAATGAATGGAATCCTTTGTTGCCAGCTAGCATGTCCTGAGTAAAAGTGATATAAAAAAAACAAAAAAAACACCTAATTACTAAGTACAAATAGCGATGCAGATTAACACTAGGTGATTTCCTATGCAGATATTGACTTGGGACTATATTAGGGGGAAGCACAAGCAAAGCACTGCTACTTGGGCGCAGAGATATCACGCCCAAGTAGCAGTGCTTCGCCTGTGCTTCCCCCTAATATAGTCCTTAATATATAAGTCAATATCTGCCTAGGAAATCGCCTAGTGTTAATCTGCATCGCTATTTGTACTTGTTGTGAATACGCAGGCCACAAGCGTTTTTTTTTTTTTAATATATATATCACTTTTACTCAGGACATGCTAGCTGGCAACAAAGGATTCCATTCATTATGCTAAGCTAAGCTAGCGCCGACCCTGTCAAACTAAAACAATGCATGCACTGAGACAAAAATGCATTTGCCCACCTATCTAAATGTAGGAAAGAAAGTGAATAAGCCCTATTTCAAAAAACGGTGGAGTGTTCCTTTAAGGGACAGTGGCAAGGAACCTAAACTCCATCAGGTGGCAGAAATTGAGAAAAAAACCTTGGGAGAAACTAGGCTCAGTCGGGATCCATCAAATGAATGCACGCGATGTGATTTAGGATTCAAGACTGCATCACAAGTCAGATTTGTGGATTGATATTATTCAAATATTTTGCATCCAGCTCCTTCCGGCATTAGAGGAACAACAGAAACCATCAAGCATTGGAAGGAAAAGGACCACTTTAGGATGCTATTTATGAAATGATTTGAGGCGCGCCAATGGCATGTTTAATATTTGGTTTTCTCTGTCTCTCTGGTAGGACTTGAGAATCATCTCCTGTGCTCATGAGTTTCATAAAGAGTGTGTCGACCCCTGGCTCCTACAACACCGTACCTGCCCACTGTGCATGCACAACATCATGGGTAAACAGCCTCAGGGTACATATGTATTTCTCCAATAATATTAGTATAGAGCTTGCAAGGCAGCACTGTATTGAAATTCCTGTTCTTTCTTTATCTTATACTTCCTCGTCCTGCTACTGGAGGGCCGCTGTCCTGCAGAGTTCAGCTCCAACCCTAATTAAACACACCTGAACCTGCTAATCAATGTCATACTAAGCATGCTAGAAACTTCCAGGCAGGTGTGTTGAGGCAAGTTGGAGCTAAACTCTTCAGGACCGAGTTTGGACACCCCTGGATGTGTTCGCCCAAGTCATTTAAAAATCATCCTCATGTCCAAACTTGACTTTCTTCTGTGAGCACAATAGAAGATATTTTGAAGAATGTCTCAGTCATACAGTGAATGATGAGTGTACAGTGTTGTTTGGACCCCAAACGTTCTTCAAAATGTTCTTCAAAACCTACTCATAACTTACCCCTAAAATCAAAGGGAAATAATAGGTGAATAAGAATGGTGCAGAAGCCCCTAACACTTGTGGGAAGCCTAAACTTGGCAAACTGTAAACTTGTCCCTCAAAATGAATGGTTGCATTGAAAAACAGTAGAAAAGCAATGCAGTGCTGAATGCAAAAACATGTTCTGTGTGAGTCTGTACAACGGGTCTTTGCACAACTGCACATGCAATGCACTGGACAAGCATTCATGTGTGCATTTGTGGACTTGCACAAGTGTGTTTTTGGGCTTATATGTGCTGTCAATTTTTACTGTTTGAAAACTTTATACTATTTAAGAAATATGATACATTTTGATAATCTCCCATTGACCTCAATGGAGATCAATGGAGGATTGATGCAGGATTCCATTGACACCAAATCCTAACACCATGTCCTAACTACACGCGACGCCGCAATAAAAGGTCTTTTCCATGTTAATCAGAGTGTTTGTCCTAACCAGCCGCGACGGCGACACGCAACGATTCTATTTTAGAAACGGTTTCTATTTTTCTGTGACGTCGCGCCGGAAACAACAAACACAAAGTGTGGCGATGATAATCTCAGGTACTGTTTATGTGCTTTATTTAATGTTGAAAGCGTGTAATGTGACTCTGAATATCATTTAGTGCTCCAGCTTTGTAGCTGTAAACGCAACAATGGATAATTCACCTCAGATCTTGAAATTAAACAAATGGAAACAAGAACGTTCAAACTGTGAACAAACAAGTGTATTCTTTGACAAAGATTGTTTTAGTAACTCAGTAGCTTATGTATTTTTAATAATGTTTAAATGGTGTAATATTTGTGAATTTGATTATGTAGCGACTTATCCATTATTATTCTTGCGAGTGCCGTCAAGATTACTCTCTGGTGCCACAAGACTCCGCCCACGCGCTGTTCTGATTGGCTGTGGGTTTTGATTGATTTTGACGCATCTCACAGTCGCACCGCATCTAGTGTGGGCAGACAAATTATTTGTCGCTGGAATCTTATCGCATTGCGTCTGGTTAGGACACAGTGTAAACATACCTAAACCTCAACATGATTATTTTGCTGCCTTGCAATCGCTGCAATTTGCTTTTGGAAATGCAACTGTAGTTTTAATTAATCATATTCAGGCTACGTCCACATTAATCCAGATATTTCAAAAATGGCCTGAACTCTCGCTGTCCACACTATATTCTGTCGTAATTGAAGGAATGTAATATGAAGATTGTACAATATAACCATCAGATTGTATATTAAATATGGGTACAATATGCATCACATGACTAAAAAAGTCATTGTTTTAAAGTCCCTCTGTAGTCAATCATTTTTATCCCTTAAAACTCATCTTTGATCACCAAAATGATATATTTAAACGTTTTTTTCCTTGAAAAAAATACCTTAAAATAGCTTGAATGTAACTCAACACCCTTGTCTCATTTAGTATACACGGTTCTATGAATATGCACTCACCGGGACTCACTCACTCACTCAGAGATCCGCTCGCTGACGATCACACGTTGATCTGATTGGTTACAAGGTAGTTTGTGACGTCAGAAACACCAGCGATTTCAAACCTCGTTTTTTGAGACTGCAGTTTTAAGGAGAAAATACTCAGCAATGGTGTCGACTTATGAAGTTGCACATGGTTTGTCTTAAAGCATATTAAAAACACCACATAGACATATAAACAACATTAAAAGCTTGATTTTCACCACAGGGGGACTTTAAAATACCTCAGTTTACACAGTCCTCACTATAACTCAGAAATGCCGTTTTTAAATGTATCCACTTGAGAGAGCATCTTCAAATAGCTCTGACAAAAACATTGCCTCAGTATGGACAAAAGGCCAAAATGTAAAGAAAAAGATTTTTTATATTTACCTGGATTAATAAGGACATAGCCTGGGTAGACATTTTTTATGCTTTTCCTATCAAAGTTGTTTTTGAGCACCAAATGTCTTCCATCAGGTTCAGATCTGGCATCCCGTCAGCCCCAAAGAAGTCGACTGCCGCCCCCTCCACAAGAGCACAATCAGGCCTTCCTCCTTCCCCATCACTATTCAAACCAGCGCCCTTACCCCCAACACCATGTCCCCTTTTCCCTGCGGCATCACTACCCCCGCACCCCTGGACCTTTACCCCAATTGGGTCACTATGGAAACTCTCCCCCTCTTCATCCACGCACTCTCCGTTGCTTTCCCAGCAGACCATTGGGTGCTAGCTGCGCGTACCACCTTGCCCCGGATTCCCATCATGGACGTACGCACAGAACAGGCGGGCGCGGGTGTCGGACTGGGGGGCATCACTATGCGCCCCCCAGACGGTCGTGTCACCGGTGCCCCGGAGGAGCTTTACGGAACACTGCGGGTTCTTGTGTGCATCATTTGGCATCGTCAGTAAACCACGCGAATCATCAACTGCCGCGTGGCGGAGGCTCGCACGGTCGCCAAGATGATGGAAGCTGCTCCGGAGGGAGTTACCACACGGAGTGCAGCGGTTACCTTGCTGAGGGGCCGGCCAGCGACTCCAGCTCGGGATCGTGCCATGGCTCGTCCAGCGATTCCGTATTAAACTGTACGGATATCAGCCTGCAGGGCGTCTATGGCAGCTGGTCCACTTTTCGTAGCTCGCTTAGCAGCGACTATGACCCGTTCGTCTTTTACGGACCGGGAAAAGCCCCACGCAGAGGGAGCATGGAGGCCAGGCAGAGACCTCGTTCCCTGGACTCTGTAGTGAATCCCGCCGGTGACGCCAATGCAGTTTGCTCAGAAGAGAAGCAGCAGCAACAGCAGCAAGTGGCCGTGTTCAGTCACGTTCACTATCACAGGCATAGACACCACTATTACGAGGACGGGGACCTCGGTCAAGGGCCCGGCCAAGGCTCTGACGAGGATCAGGGGGCCGTGTCCTCAGCCATGGCAGCTGGTGGCCCCTGTAATGCAACTAAAAACAAAGACTCCACTGGGTGTCAGGTACAGCACCAGTCTTGCCACTGCCCCAAAACGGACCTCAGTTCAAGGAGGGTTGAGGATAGAGCCCCGGACCCCGTTTCTTCCTCAGGCGCCTCTGTGATCCTTCCCTCCCCTCCTTTAGCCTCTCCGTCCCTGTCCTGTTGCCACAAAGGCCCAGGGTGGACCACCAGACAGAAAGCAGCCGGCTGTCCCTTGGAAGCGCCTTCGCCGGTTGTTCACTTCCATCAAAGCTTGGACCTTCAGGATGATTGTAGCATTCATATTCACTACGGACAGGGAGCTGGAAGCTACTGCTGCACACCTCCACCGGATATGGCCCCCACACTGCTGCCGGTGCCCCTGATCTTGGACTCGCCTGGCATGTCCGACTGGCCGTGCTGTAGCGGGGCACATGTGGTGTGGCAGAAGCAGGTGCAACAGGCCCATTCGGAGCCTCAGCTTTTGGGCCCCACTTCTGAAATGGACAGACCCTTGTGTAGGGCCCATCACGGCCCGGGGGACGAACTCCCTACGGATATCTGTCTGTACTGCCAAACTCTACACAATAGTCAGGGTGAGTATGTGTGACTGTAGTGCTCCACTTTATAGTCAAGTCATTTCTATAGCACTTTTATACAGATTTTCAAAGCAGCTTCACAGTTATAAACTGGAAAATAACAGAATCAGTGATGCAAATTCTGATGTAAAGCAGCTCTAAAAAGACAATCGTGTCATTATTCAACTCAAGTCAGTTTAGTATTAATTCAGTTCAGTTCAATAACTGTCTAAAGTTCATCAATTATGAAACAAGTTCACTTCAGCTATAAGCAGCTTCACAGAAGACAATAGAGTCGTTATTCAGCTCGAATAAGTTTAATGGTGAATCAATTTAGTTAAACAACAGTGGCAGTTGTAAATTTTGTTTATTCAGCTATAAGCAGCTCTACAGAAGACAATACATTTGCTATTCAGCTCAAGTCAGTTTAGTATTGATTCAGTTTAGTTGGTAATAACTGTTAAGTTAATCTATTATGAAATAATGAAACAAGCTAAATAAGGACTATTGTCTTCTCTAGAGCTGCTTATAGCTTGTTTCATAGTTTCATAATAGATCAACTTTACACAGTTATTGAACTAAACTGAATCAATACCAAACTGACTTGAGCTTAATAATGACTCTGTTGTCTTCTGTAGAGCTTGAGTCAGTTTAATATTGATTCAGTTCAGTTCAATAACAGTGTCTATTGCAAAATATGTCAATGAATCTGATTCAGCTATAAGACACTACATATAGTGTCAGTCAAATCGATAATATTACAGAATATTAACAGTGTCTTTGCTTTGTATTGAATATTTGGATATTTTTGTCTGTCTGTTCATTTGTGAAGATTATCTTACTGAACAAAACATGTTAATTTTTCACGGAGCTAATTTTTTGCAATTATTGAAAGTCAATGGAAAATTCTAATTGCCTTTTTGTTGAGGGACCTAGGGTGATGCCTAACTTACGGGTTGTCCTGCAAAAATACATAATTCCTGCAGCACTTAATTGCTGGTTATAATCTGAATGTGCACAGCTGATGTTCCGTGCATAATGACAGTTTTCATTTTGGATAAACTATTCCTTTAATTTGAGGTTATGAAATGAGTTTTTTCTCTTCTTGTTCCACAGGGTCAGAAGAAGAGTCTGGTGTTTGAGAAAGCTCTTCATCCTAAACTCCTCACGCTGCTACACAAGAGCCGAAATGGACAAAACTCTTCGGCGTTCTCTCTGTGTCTCTTTCACATGTCAAGTCTTCCAGATAATTCCAAACATCTTCTGCAATATCAAATTGCATCACTCACAATCTCCAGACCTCAGAATGTCTTTCTAGCAAAGATTTATAAAGTAAATACAGAATTCATCAGCGATGATTAGATGGGTTTTTCTATGTACTCTTCAGTAGTAACTCACTGTTACTAGCACATTTCTAATGGCCAAAACAAGTCATTGTTGGTACTGTCAAGGTACTTTACCCTATACGGCCCAAATGTGACTTTTGATAGGCAAGCAAACGGTGTTAATTCAGGAAGTTATCAAAGGATCTGTGAGATGCGCATAAGAATGATTTCTTCCTTTCCTTTGATTCAAAACAGGATTCATTTAGTACCTTCTCCAGTCTGAGGATTCCTTGGTGATCTTTGTTCAAACCCTTAAAGGTATAAACACGTCTTCCCATATTCCATTGAGAATTAGGCCTGAAGTATGTCCTCTATGCAAGAACGCAGACACTTCTAGCTACGCAAACTTGGATGTTTTACTCTAAAATGGGTCAGATTGCAATTCATACTGCAACAATTAGTGTGATCTGTCTTGTTACACAGTCAGTTTTCTCTTTCAGGTTAACTACTATCATGCCGGAATCAAGTTAAACTTAAGGCTGGGATGTACTTCACGACTTTTGCTCAGATTTCCCCCCCGATTTGCAGTCTAGATGAGTCGAAATGATAGGCACGGAGTCCGGTTTTTTAGCTTCGATCCAGGATATCAAAACATGTTTGATACTTTGAGCCGATTTAAGAACACGTGTTGTAGTGTATGACGTGTTGCTACTGAAACTGAAGCTGTCCTCTAGCTACCAGTGTTGCAATAAAATACAATACCAATACAATAGTAAAGTAACAGAACACACATAACAAATTTGCCTTAATATTTGACTCATCAGCACAGATAAACAACTGACCACGTCTACCCACCAAAGACGCTGCAACAACTACTACGGTCATCTCCTGCACATCTATGTTTGTTTCAACCATAGATATGTATACACACACACATATATATATATATATATATATATATATATATATATATACATAGATGCCTCATTAGCTGCTGTTTCTATGGGCCGCTATTCGCAAGCCATCCACCATATTGAAACGGTCAAAAACACACTCAAGAGAAAGTCATCCGTGCGTCTGCAACGGTAGTTATACGCATGTATGAATATCTATATCTGCAACAGACTTCAGCAGATGAAAGACAAGACGAAGTCTTTAGCTAAAACAATATTTAAAGTCACCATAGTTTAAAAACCTGTAATATTGAGTTAAAGGGAGACTGTCGGTAACCAAACAATTGATGGGAGTCCATCAACTGTTTGGCTACGGACGTTGGTAAAAATTTCTTGTGGGTGAGTAAATGATGACAGAATTTTCATTTTTAAATGAACTATGCCTTTAATACATATAAAAATGCAAACCAACACATTCACCCCCGTGAAAGATTAGCCCGTTTCTTGGGGAATTTAAATGTTGGTGGTTTCTACAACCAGAGGCTGCACAATGTTGTGGTATCTTGGAAAACTCATAGATTTTTACTGTGAGAGACGACAGCATAGAAAGTGTTGATCGTTCCAAGAGTTGACATGTCTGGAGCGCTCGAATGTCGCATCTACATATACACATCTATGGTTTGAACTGTCGTGCGTCTCCTTGAAACGAGGCACGTGTTTCTGTGCCAGTTCGTTGTGTTCGGAACGATTTGAAAGTCGGCAAGTAAATGATGCCTATAGACCTTATGTAGCCCCGCCCCTTTTCAGCGCTGCGCTCGTTGTCTTTTGACTTCCGGTCTGTATTTTCACAGCGTTTTGCGTGTTTATTAATGAACGGCTCATTGTAAAATCTTCCCGGTCGACTGACATTTGTTAAGACATCTGCTTTAAACATTACAGTCCTCATGATAACTTTACATTAAGTAAATCCACTTCAAAAGCTAATTACTCGTGGACAGCGATGCCATAGAGATATACAGAGCGACCGCAAAAACGGAAGTTAAAAGACAATATTCTAAAGATGGCGTCTATATAGAAGGTCTATATCTCTTCAGATTTTAAAAGTCGTGTAGTGTATTCCAGCCTTCAATCAAAATGTTGACATTTAAACTGATGATTTTTCATTCGTAAAGACCTACATTTGACAAGAAAATACAATTTCAATCTTCCTACTTTCTATTTAACAATTTCTGAGTGATTTTTTTTCAGGTGTACTAAGCATAAGCAATGAACCTGAGAGTTTGCAATGCATTAGCTGTGCATTTCCTTCAGTGTTTGCGTCCTTGCATAGAGTTTGTTTCAGGCTTTAGCGTTTGCATTCATTAGCTCACCGCACCTACTGGCTGATTATTAACTGTTTAGTTATTGCAATGCCACACGCCCCTTCCATTTCACTTCTCAAAAGCCAGACGTAGGCCTTTAACTGTGACGTTTTGGGCTGCGTTCAAACATCAGGCCTGGTTTCCCTGCACTACCTCAGATAACCAATCAGAAAAGGCCTGTTAGCGAGACGGTACTTCAAAGGTACGTGTGCGTCCGTCGACCTCTCGTTACCTCTGACGGATATTAACTCAGAGGAGCGATAGGGAGCTTCACTTCATATCATCTGTCCTTGGAAAGAAGCATTTCATTGAGGTTTCAGGGTCTCGGTTTTGTTAATTCAAAAATGGCAGCTGTTATTTACAAATGTTTGTGTCTTCATTTATTAATTTTGCTTGTCAAAACTAAATGAATTGACTGAATATATTTGGGGAAAGTTGTGAAGATTTTGTTTTGTTTTCTGTTTTGCTTCATTACTTTGGTCTGTGTTTGGGCTGAGAAGGACTACATTTCCCAGAATGCTTTGCTTTCACCTATTATGACTCATAGTCCCTTAAAGGGACGCTCGCATTTCATAGAAAGTAACCAGCATACAAGCTTACCAAAAGTGCCTCTGTATCCCATGAAATGAACACTTCATGAAGTTTACTTTACACGTTAATGTAGCCTGCTGTCATGTTCGTGGCAATACCAGCCAATGATGTATCAACACTTATCTTTAATCTGTTACCCTGAAATCTCTGTTGTCATATATTTTAAAAGCAACCCTTTAAAGGAATGGTCCGGGTTCAAAACGAAATAAATCTAGCAACAGTATCTGTGACGTGCTGGAAATATACGTCGCGAAATATCGGGTTTTGAACCTGAAACGTTCTTTTAAGTAAAGAAAAGGAAACACTGGAAATCTTGCCATGACAAACAACCTGAATGTTTTTTTATTTTCTGTCAGTAAATGGTCACTTTTGTCGAAGGTCTTGATCTTTGAACCACAAACACACCTGTGTCTCTCACATCCCTCGAGTCTTTTT
This sequence comes from Rutilus rutilus, assembly GCF_951802725.1. Lineage (NCBI taxonomy): Eukaryota > Metazoa > Chordata > Actinopteri > Cypriniformes > Leuciscidae > Rutilus > Rutilus rutilus. The sequence continues at coordinate 46,112,097 of NC_140221.1, read as the reverse complement.
AGCTTCATACGCTCACAAATGCTGCTTTTCATCTAAACGAGGCTGAATCCCAAATTAAAAATACAAATAAGACAAAATCTAGTGAATCCCAGTATATCGGGTTCACACACCAATGAGTTTCAATGACTCTTCCGGTTGTTTGTGTTGCCGATTCTTTGAGATTATTGCACTTTTAAAGAGCAATGCATTTACCTGTTAACTGTCAACCTCCTTTTTTCGCATAGATCTGAACTTTAATTATTGTAATTCATGAATCTCTTATTAAATATTATTGCAGAAAGCACTTCTTCAACCCTGAAGACTAACCAATATATCTAACCAAGTTGTGCTCCAAATTTGAAGTTGATGTCACAAAATGTAGGGATGCACCGATATGAACATTTTGGCCGATACCGATAACCGATAATTCTTCGTATTTGAAAGCTGATAACCGATATATAAATTGGCTGATAAATCTAAATCCAAGTTTTTATTTCATTTTTGAGAACCTGGTTACAAAAACAAATTAAAATCCATTAATCCATTTAATTCACCATTAAAATCCATGTCCCAAGCACACAATTATAAGGAAGTTCTGATATGACATGTATTGCACATGTTGCACAAGTGATTTCAATCATGTTTCAATTCGAAACCATCATGCATCTGAATCATCTGAAGGAAATAATCCATTATTTATCGGCTTTAATATATCGGCCAAATTTTCTTATCGGGCCGTTAACGATAACATTGTAAATGAGCATATATCGGCCGATACCGATATGGTTGCCGATATATATCATGCATCCTTAACAAAAAGGTTGTAAAAAAACATTTCCATTGTAACGCAATTTCACACGGATTTCACAGGATGAATTTTGAGTGTTAAGCTTTCGAATGATACCTAATTTTTGATGATGCTATCCTAAAGCGTCTATAGGGGACAAAGGCAATAGCAAAGCAGCGGGACACTGACAGTTAACAGGCTTCACATTTAGAGCTACTACTAAAGAAATGCTTTGTTTATTTTAACAAATAATAAATCGTTATTTTAAAACGCCCTTGTGTTAACAAGTTTTCCATGAGTCGTTGCAACCCGGTTGAGTTACACTGTACCATAATGACAGTAACTTTTTATCAACCAAAGATAAGAATTAACCAATGTTCTCATTAAGTGGCAGTGAATTTTGAAACCATGTAACATGATGAACAAACTACAGCCTCCTGATTTTCTTTTGACTCAGTATAGCAAGTAAACACAACTATTGCCACCAACTCCCCTCAGATCACGGTATATATGCATCGGTCTCACACAGATTAACATGTAAAGCTCTTGGCTTTATCTAGAAAGGATGCAAACAGCACTTTGCCTTGGAAGAAAATCTGCATGTGATTCAAAGCGAAACAATCGAAGCACTATGTAACCGCCAGTTATAGAAAATCAAGGAAAATGTCACTAAACGTTGAGGACGGTTTTTTTTCCAATTTTTTTTTTTTTTCTATCTTTGGTCCTTTGTGTTGGTTGTATTGTTCATACGCTCTCTTTTCCACAGAGAATCAATTAAAACTGCCTTTTTTTTAAACAGAGCTAAATCCCTTCAGAAATCAAGGGATATGCCAGTATATGTTCAATATTTTGTGTAAAAAAAAAAAAAAAAAGAAAGAAAGACAAAACAGTTATAAGATAAAGTGTTGTATTTTATATATAATAGAACATTTCAATGGTATGTCACTAATATATTTATTTACTAATATATTTATCCATTTTTGTCCAGGTCTGAGAAAATGTTTAAAATGTTATTTTCTCACTTTTGGAATGATATTCTTTATGAAACGTACAGCTGCCATTATAGATGTATAAACCTGGCATCATTCCGATTATATACAAATAAATTATTTTGAAATAAAAATACAGAGAATGTGGTGTTTGTTTTATTTATTTATGTATTATTTATTTGTGATCAATAACATTAAGGTCCTTGGTTATTTTATTGTTAATATTGGGCTGTTGGAAATTGTGCCAAACCAACACGCTTATACACTGTCGACAGATGAGCTCATTAATATCACACTGTTATGATAGTTTGATTATAAAGTATATCTGAGACTATAGACTATATAGATCTGACTCTGTGAGACTGTAGTTTGAATGAATCTCTTTTCTTCGCACGACACATTGACATTACAGTCCAGAACGGCTCTTTCAGCATTATCCTGAACATTGTATAAGCATTAAGCCCCATTTCCACTGCATGGTTCAAGTGACCCATTTCCGATTTTTTCCTCTCATGTGGCACAGATGGGATATGACCGGCAAACGTGTAAGCAGGAAAAAAGCACATGGATTCCGATATTCTCAGATCCGTTTCAGGCCTCACTCATGATATCTGATATGAATCGGATACATGCAATTTTTTTTTTTTTTTTTTTTTAACAGGGACAATGTAAAATATACATTAACCTTAAAAAGGAGAGATGCATTATACCAGGTTGTAGCACTTGTGCCACATGGCCTTCTGCCATGTAAGCAGACAAAACACTGGATAATCATTTTGTCTGCATCTGCATCCATTGCATATGTTTTAATTCCTTTTCCGGGTCAGAACGTCTACATTGGGTTGTTTCGGCAGTGTATAAGTGTAAATGCAAATATCGGATACGGGTCACTTTTAAAAGATGATGTAAGCGTGTCGTCAAAAAAAACGGATATAGTCAGCAAATCGGAACTGGGCATCAAGACCTGCAGTGTAAATGCAGCCTAAGTTTCATGTGTCATTGAACAGAAGAGATGCTCTCGGGAGTGTGTGTAAAACACACATCCTGCGACATATCAGTCGACATGCTTTTATGTCTAGGTCTAATTTTTAAGTAAGCCCCTTTACATTTTTGTATATTTTATTTTAATTCTAATGTTCATTTTATTTCAAGCAATGAATTTGTTTTATGGTTTTGTTTTTCATTTTAGATTGTTAACTATAACAACCCTCACATGTCTTAGAAAAAAATTATTAACCCATTTGACTTGTGTCGTGGACGTAGCTGATAAACGATTAAGAAACCGATACAGATACATGATACGTTACATTCTTTATTGTTGCCCTGCACGTTCAGTGTTAACTGATGGTCTCGGGTTATTCTTTCACTCCAGCACAAGGGTTTGTGAGTATGTTTCTGCAGATGTGTTTGTGTGTCAGTGAAACTCCTTCGGGATGCCCTGGCTCTCCGGTGTGAGAACCGTGAGGTTTCCTCTGGCGTCCTGGTCCTTCTCAATGGCCTCGAACAGAGATTTGAAGTTTCCAGCTCCAAAACCCTGGCGGATGAGAAGACGGAGAATCACAGGTTTAACGCATGCGTTCTTATGATGGGAAAAATCAATGAGAATTGGACTCAGACGAAATATGTAATCAGCCGTTGAATTAAACAAAGTTCTGAAGTAGAAAAACTGAAACGGTATGTTCTTGTAAAACTTTGAAAACGAATTTTTTTTAGGAATGCACGATATGTATCGGCCGATACATGTTCATTTTTAAAACAATAAAAAATATTTTGGCCGATATATTAAAGCTGATAAATACTGTATTATTTCCTCCAGCTGAGACTCTTCAGATGTTCAACATGAGGGTTTTAAATGGCTTGAAATATGATTGAAATCACTTCAAAAAAGGAAAATACAGTAAAATGCAACACAAGTCTGTCATATAGGCTACATAAAATTCTGAGAAAATCATTATAATTGTGTGCTTTGGACATGGATTTAAATGGTGAGACTTTTGTTTTTGTAATCAGGCTCTCAAAAATTACATAAAATCTTGGATTTAGATTTAGCGGCAAATATATCGGTTATCGGCTTTCAAATATAAAGAATTATCGGTTATCGGTATCGGCCAAAATGTTCATATCGGTGCATCCCTACTTTTTTATAATTTTTTTTATAGTGTATCAACCAACTCATCGCTCTCCTTTACCAACAATCCACAGTGTTTTGATCCTAATTGTGGGTGTCATTGGGTTCATTTTCTTGCTCTGTTTGAACTTTTTAAGCACCACAAAAGACCCTTTAGTGTGGTTTAGATAGAAATGTCTTATCTTTAGGCATTTCCTTCACTTCACAAGCTTTAAAAATGCCCCTAATAAAACTATGGGCCTGCTCAAACAGGTTGTCAGAGCTCAGACTCAAATTCAATACTGTACCTGTGTTTACTGTACCTAAACACATTTCTTCTCATTCAGTATATTTAATCTAAAGACACACGATCAACTGCACTGCGCATGTCACAACTTTCCCGAACATTCACGTTCACTGTTCCCATAAACACTTCCTTCATCTCCTATATGGTATTCGTATGTTGTGGATATTTGCAATATTTATTTGTATGTTGTTTGTTGTGGTTTATTGTTGCATCTGTGGGGTTTTACGTGAACACGAGTGCGAGCAATAAGTGCTGCTGCAGTTTCACTTCACGGCCACCGGTGTCGCTAATAACAAGATTTGGTTACACTTAATTTTAAGGTGTCATTGTTACAGTGTAATTATATATTTAAATACTCTGTAATATTATTTAACAACATGTACTTACTATAAGGTTAGGGTAGGATTAGGGTTTGGTTGAGGGTTAGTTGCATGTAATTATGTATAATTTACTGTTATTACTATGGTAAGTACATGTAGCATATGTAACAAGGAAACTGTAAAATAAAGTGTTACTCAAGATTTTCTCAATTCTACATACAGCACAGTAAATTTAGGCTCTTATTCGCATATAAACATTGATCAGTGAACCAATGAGGATCAATTGTTCTATTTATATGTGAATAAAAGCCTAAATTAAATCTGTAAGTCTTCAAATTCTGTCTCTTCAGAAGACTTGGATTAATCAGCTCCATACATATGGATTTATTTAACAATCTTTTTATAAATGTTTTGAAGCGTCAAATTTACATTGATTTCTTTTCCTAAGATGAACGAAAGTCTTATGGGTTTGGAACGAGTAAATGATGACAGAATTTTCATTTTTGGGTGGACTAGGCTCCATTAAATTCACTTTTAAAAAAGCATCTTCTAAATGAATAGATGTAAATGCATGTTGATGTCAGACTCACAGAGTGGTTGTTCCTCTGGATAACCTCCAGGAAGAGCGTCGGTCTGTCCTGCACGGGTTTGGTGAAGATCTGTAGCAGGTAACCCTTATCGTCAAAGTCTACTAAGATTTTTAACTCCTGCATTGGATGAAAAAACAAAAGTTTTCGATATGTATCTGGAAAAAATAAACAAATGAACAAAACACAGCATCATATCCAAACGGGAATCCTGGTGTCTCTGACCTGCAGTGTTTTAAGGTCCTCCTTCACCTTGATCTTGGCCGTCTTCAGGTTCTGTCGGAGGATGTCATAGTAGTTATCGGGAGCAGACAGGAACTCCATCCCTCGAGCTCGAAGGTTCACAATCTGATTCATAAGGACAGAGGTTCATGTTTTATCTTGTACTTTATAATTGTTCTAATAGGAATGAAGTCATATTGAGAGGAGCCGTACAGCTTGGATGATGTTGGACGTGTTCAGGGCTATGTGCTGCACTCCGGGTCCTCCGTTGTAGTCAATATACTCCTTTACAAACGAAAAAAGAGAATTATAGCAGTAATGTGGACACTTACTATAGATTTCAAATTGTCAAATGTTTCAGTTAATGGTGAAGTGTGTAGCCTACAACAGAATTGCACAACAAATTATTATTGTGGCACTTCACTAGTCTGGAATTATAGCCTGGGAAAACCCAGACAAACTGGGTTTGTCTACTTTGCAAGTAGTCTGGCAAAGAGCCCATTCAAGCCGATTTTTAATCCATCCAAATCGCGGCACCAATCAGAAACGTTGGGGCGGGCTTTAAACGATGACGATCTCTCTGATTGGTTTTAGGTCTATCCAATTGCGCCCAGAGGCATTTGAGCGACGTCCGTTGGTGAAGCGCACCAACTTTTAAATACATTATTATGTTCAAATTGCAAACACATAAGAACAGTCTCCATGAAAGACCCACTGGCAGATGAACGTACTACTACATTTCCCTTTCCCGAAACGGTAGGAAATTAAATTAGGTTTAATAGAGGATTTTAACTGGATTTTAACGGTTTACGTGACAGGACGCACGCGACAAATCCGTCCGATAAAGATGACGAAGTAGTTTGTCCCAAAGCTTGCCTACTTTTTTGCTACACATTCAAAAGTAAATACCCTTTTTTCACAAAAAGAGTACATACTTTTATGGTGTAGTGTAACTTTACACGATGACGATCGCTCTGATTGGTTTTTAGGTCTATCCAATTGCGCCCAGAGGCATTTGAGCGACATCCGTTGGTGACGCCCCTTTGGAAATGAGTTATCAATGAAGCTTTGCCAGACCATAACTCAGTTACTACTGAGAATGGTCTGGTTTTAACCAGGCTAGTGGAATTAGCAAAAGCTTGCGAATTTAACTTATGTATTGAATAAAACATTTGCAAATAAAGCACCGTTTCCATCCAGTGAGCCGAAGAGAGCAAAATCATAATTTCCAGATAAAGTGGCGCTAAATATCATAAAAAAATGTAAGTTGCTGCAGTAGGAGAAGCCACTGTATATAATAGATTACTTACGAAATAATAAGTAATAATAATCACGCTCATGTTATCTTGCTTTCCTACGCCTGCTGTTTGGGAACGGAGCCATGTAAGAGTATTTATACCGAACCACTTTGACGATAGACTTTGCTCAGGCATTTCAGATTCTGTGAAACGAGATCAGTCCGCTGATTGGTCCAGTTATGCCGCCCCATCTCGCAAAGTCACGTGACTTTTGTTGATGCACATCAATGAATTCATCAGTTTATGCACGTTTTAAAACAATTATCTGACTCAATTGAGCGCATACATTTTTAGAATTTATGCGCATCTTGGCGTTTCCATCCTGCATTTTTTAATGCGATATCCCAAAATGCACATGTGGAAACAGCTAAAGATAATCTGATTGTTGGACGCCACACTGTTTACAATCAGATTTCCCCAAATAATGTCTCTATATATGTATTAACATCCAAAAATTATTAAATTAAACTCTAGATGGCGCAAGCTGATCGATCCTTTACATGCAGTCTGCAAGCAAAAACATCACTGCCACATGGCCCGAGCTGATTGGCCTCTGCTGATCCTGCAGCCAATGAGATTGCTTGCTCAACATTTAAATAATCTGGTTCAGTGTTTGCTGTAAGCTGGTCCTGCAGCGCTATCAGAGTTTCTCTGAACCCCTCCTCCTCCCCAGCTCCACCTGCCTAGATCGGCTACATGATTCATTTACAACAGTAACTTATTTACATTTTTCCGTATATAGTAATATAGTTCAGAATTGTATTGTTAGTTTTACAACTAATAATAATAATACTAATAATAGTCTGGTCAAGTTGTGCAGCCCTATATATAAATACTTAAAAAAAATACAATAAAGATGAAACATTTTATGTTTACCTGCATGTCATTTGAATATTAAACAAAATCAGAGAACCATGAAAATTGTTAAATTATTGTAATTATTAATTAACTTCAAATCTCAGGGGGACTTTAGCTAGATATTAAGGGGTTCGGCTGACAAAAGTGTTTGGCAATCTCTGACGTAATTAATTCAATAAAAACTTGATTTCTAGGGATCTGCTGGAAGAACCTGGATTTGTGATTTCTTTTTCCCGGTTGCTGGTTCATTAATGGGCATCTTGATGGTTTCCTCATAATTGGTAACTACGATGGATCTGAGAGCGCTGTACTCGGTGTGGATCTGTTTATCATCGATGGACCAGAACCTGTGGAACAGCAGACACTTCTGATACCTGCAGAAAAAAGACAGAGAGAACGTGTTTTTTTTTGCCAGTGACATTTCCACGAATTTGTCTTATTGATTTGTTTGTTGGATGTGTGACCCTCACCAGTCTGAGACTGGCACCATTTTATCATCTGGCTGGTTTCCAACAATGTGATCGATGAAGCTCAGATGTCCTGGTGGCCTGTTGCCAGAGAAGGAGAACCACAAGGGTAAAAACGTTTGTGAGAAGTTTCATGTCTTGCTATCACAGTTTCATTCATTTTTGCATTCTGAAATGTGTCATGCATGTTTCCATGGAGTGTGTTTCTGGCCTAATAAACTATATTTGTACGCTCACATTATTTTACAAGATGTTGTACATGTTCTAAATATTTTCTAAGAACATTCTGGGCCCTATCTTGCACCCAGCGCAATTGACTTTGTACACCGTTTGTCATGTATCATGTATCATTCCTATTTTGCACCCGACGCACAGCAGACTTTTCCCTCCACAGACGCACGTCGGTAAATTAGGGAATGAACTTGCTCTCCCGGGGGGGCGGTTCAGCGAAAAGAGGAGGCGTGTTCCGGCGAAAACGTTCCCTGGTGCTATTTTGCAGTTTCAGAAAACAATTCCACCACAGACCAGGAGAAACCTCGTCTAAAGTCAGTGGGTCGTTCAGATGCTATTTTAAGGGCGCATGCTTGGCCATAATGTAGCGTGTGCACAACGCACATACACTTTGCTTCTCTCATCTACACAGAAGCAGCAGTTTTCATTTTTGCAAATCATACATTATTACAAGGAAAAATATTAACACACGAGGGAAATCATTGTGGTGTCCATGAAGATATGAAAAAATAGGCATAAATCTAGCTTACACATTTACCCAAATTATTATATGCCTGTTTAACCGAAGCTAATTTGTGTGTGTTTCTCCATCCCCAATGTCACTTCTCTGTGTTTTACGGCCCTGACGAGAACATCGGTCTCCTCCGCTGTGAACCGCTCCTGGCAAATCCGCCGTTATAATAGTAATCCGCCATGGAACAAGCACACCTGCTCTTAAAGGGAATGTGAGATGACGCTCTGATTGGTTTATTTCACGTTACGCCCAAACCACACCTATGAGTAATGAAGCTACTTCAGACCAACACATTTTAGATTTGTGCCAAGATCCGCCCACAAAGTTACTTGCGTTTCGCGTTTGATACTTGCGTTTCAGATCGTTAAAATATGGCCCTCTATGTGCTAATGTTCCAATTAAAGGGATAGTTTTACACATTTGTTTTTGTGTGTGTGTGTGTGTGTGTGTGTGTGTGTGTGTGTGTGTGTGTGTGTGTGTGTGTGTGTGTGTGTGTGTGTGTGTGTGTGTGTGTGTGTGTGTGTGTGTGTGTGTGTGTGTGTGTGTTTTCATACTATGGAAGTCATGTGGGCCCAGTAATTGTTTGGTTACCAACATTCTTCAAAATGTTCAACAGAACAAAGAAACTCAAAGAGGTTTAGAACATATCAGCAAATTATGACAGAATTTTTATTTTTGAGTGAACTATGCCTAACATTATTTCTGAATGTTCTCTGAATGTGCAAAACGTACATGTTTTTTAAATGTTTTTACTTGGTTATGCAAACGTTAAGGGAACATGCCATTTTTGCAAACATTACGGGAGCGTTACTTTTGAATGATTTCTGAACATTCCCAAACAAGTTTTAAAAGATCTTTTAAAAAATGCAACTAAAACATTCAAGAAAAAAACAACTTTCTATGAATGTTGTATAAATAATGTTTTTGCAATAACGTTTTGAGAACATTATTAACTTTGAATGAACGTTTTCTTAACGTTACTGTAAGAATGTTTGTTCTGAGAACGTTCCCTGTTGTCTGGGTTCACAGTAAAATCACTCACAGTGTTGGTAACAGAGGGTCTCTGAAGAGCGACTCCTTGTATCCTGGCAGAAACAAACCTTTATAGGGTCCCATGTACTCAACAAACGTGTGTGTCGTGTCTCCGTACTGCAAAACACAACATCAGATATATCATACGTGTTCGCCAAGCTCAAGCTTTAAAGGGGTGGTATAATGCCCTTTTCACAAGATGTAGTTTCTGGTGTCCCCAGAGTGTGTGTGTGAAGTTTTAGCTCAAAATACCCCACAGATATTTTTATATAGCATGTTAAAATTGTCACTGTTTTTGTGTCTGTCCCTTTAAATGCAAATGAGCTGCTGCTCCCGTCATAGAGGGCGGAGCTTAAAGAGCTCGCGTGTGTGTTTGTGTGTTAGCAGCTCCAATTTACCTCACACACACACACACACTGAAAATTTCAAAAACTTTTAGCCTTTTATGTTCAAACCGGAGTCAGACAATGATGGAGAGACTCAAGAAGAAGTGACAACATGTAGAAGCAACAGGACATTTCTGAATGGTTAGTTGATGAATTTATGAAGCTGATGTGTAGTTATCTTCTAGTCATTGATTAGCATATTCTGTCATGATAATCTATAAATCGTGTTCAGGGGGCGGGGTTTATGTAAATTCTAGGGTTGGTGATGTCACTAACCCGGGAGGAATGTGGTGTAGTCTCTACCAGCCGTTTGTTGTAGTCCTTAAAAAGCGATTTCTTTAAAAGCAAATATCTCCCTTTGCTCTGAACTTTGAGCGTCGTAACTTTGCAGATGTTGTTTATGCTCAAACAGCAACATTACACACTGACTAAAGTTAGAAAAGTGAAATCATAATCGTCCACCCCTTTAAAGTCAATGTATGTCTGTCTAAACACGTTGTCTTCTCTCAGACGTACAGTTTGAATGACAGTGTATTTGACTTTTCCTCCTGAATCCTGCTCCACCCACGGCTCTCGGACGACCACTGCTCCTCTCTCTTTGGCTTTCTGGGAACGCAAACACACATTTATTCCAAAGTCCCTTCAAGGTAAATCTGTTTACTCCATGCATTTATTTTTTTAGGTGATTATTGTGTTCAGAATGGAATACTAACTTACTGTTAACTGAATATACCGTGCAGAACATACATGCATTTCTCAAAGACACTTTTGTTTTTATCTTATTCCATGCTTTTGAGATTAATTTTTTTACATTATGATATTTATTTCACTTTTAACCCCATTTTAACCCTCAAATTCTCATTATTGTAATGCAAAAACTCCTCCTGTTAACCTTAAAATGTGATTAATTCAGTTGTCATGAAAATAATGCCTAAGTGCAATAGTATATGCATTAAGGATACATGCAACTTGTTTTGAAAATGTTTACTAGCATAATGCATACTCCTGCATTATAAGTGGCGTCCAGTAATCATTTTGGAAATAAATAGTCTTAACTTGTCTTTAACTGATTATGAGTTTATAGCTTTTTCCTGCTTTCTCAATATCACTTTCAATCCCTTTAGACTTTTGTAAAAATCCCTTTAAGTAAAGGCAGTTCCTCAATGACATCATCTAGAAGTGACATCATTTTGGAGGGAAAATAACCGCACAAACATCAGTAAGTATCAGCCATAGTTCTGATGAATTCCCAGTTTTGATTATGTACACTGCAGGAATAGTAAGAGTGATATGAGAATATAGATAAGCACACTACTCTTGTGGTTTTTAAAATCTTTGATGTTGACTGGACACCCTCACTGAATTAATCATGCAGCATTATGAATATTATTATGTCAATAATGTAAGAAACCTTGACTAAAAAGTCACAGTCCTCCACTTGAAACGCGACGTCTTTCACTCCGTCTCCATGTTTCATCAGATGCTCCCCCACTTCTGTGGAGCGAGAGGCTGGTGAGCACTTTCGGTCTGAACTCAAACCAGGGTCATTTTAACACAGAATAAATAGAGTCACAGAATCCTTCATCATATTTTCCCATGTGTGAATATTGTCATATGCTTTCCATGACAGTTAAACCCATTTTAACCCACAAATTCTCATGCATTAAGTTTTTTTTTCATGACCCTTTTCATATATTTTACATGACCTGGAAAGTATTTTTCACACTACCGTGTTTAAAAATAAATGAAATGGTTCATACCCTCATTTCCAGGGTTCAGAGCAGACTCGAAGACGAATATTATCTGTGAAAAGAACAAACACTTTTAACTCTGTGAGTGATTTTGAAACAAATATGCACGCGTTGTGTTTTGAAACCCTCTGATGCTCATAAATATTTTTTTTTACATTTAGATTTTTTTACTTCATCGGAATGGAACGAAACGAAAGGTTTTAGCACTTGTTATGTGAACACAAAACAGGTAAAATGATCCTGGATAAACAAAAGTCACACTTGTGCTCCTCGCCATCCAAAATGAGCGCATTGGAAATTAATTTCATAGTGGAAATGTTTGGTACTGCACCCAAACAAAATTATCCTTTTTTTGACATATTAACTTAAAAAATGGTATTGCTTTTATTTTCGCGCAGTTTTTGAGTAAAACATGTTTTGAAAAATACATATTTCATATAAAAATTGAAAATAGTATTTTTGTGCATTTTTCATAACAATAAACTTAAACCTCTATAACTTTCTTTTTATTACTTTTTTTTTTCTCTGCCAAGTGTCTTGAGACCAAACTGAAGTCTGAACTCCAAAGCATTCAAGATTTATGACTATTAAGATTCAGGTTAAAATTAAATTTTCAAGTCTATGCTAAAAAACTCAATAAATGGATTATAACGACTGCCTAAATACAATTTAGTAGCATAAAATCCCCTAAAGATACAAAATGTTAAATAAAAAACTAACACTTTTATTTTTACAGTGTCCTTGTTACACATGTTACACACTATAAATCATGCATAATCACATGCAAATAACCCTCAACCAAGCCTAATCTTAGTCCTAACCCTATAGTAAGTACATGTAGTTAATTATTATTACTCATTACGGTTACACTTTATTTTAAGAGGTCCTTGTTACAGTGTAATTATATATTTAATATTATGTATGCTCATAATATACATGTACTTATAGGGTTAGGGTAGGGTTTGGTTGGAATAAAAAAATAGGTAACACTTTATTTTACAGTGTCCTTGTTACATGTTACATGTACTTACCGTAGTAATAACAGTAAATTATGTATAATTACATGCAACTAACCCTCAACCAAACCCTAATCCTACCCTAACCCTATAGTAAGTACATGCTGTTGCTTAATATTACTCAGTATTTAAATATATAATCACACTGTAACAATGACACCTTAAAATAAAGTGTAACCAAAAAACATTTTCAGCCTAAAATCCAAAATGTAATTATTTCTAATCATTTTAGGGCATGAAATGAGTGATTGCATGATGTGTGTGTAGATGATGTCCTGTGTTGTGTCATGTGTGTATTGATCCTCGACACACACACACCTTGTCCTGTCTGATGGCGTGAGACACCAGTTCTCTGCTGCCCGTCTCCAGACCTTTATACGCCAGCGGCTCGAAGCCAAACTTATCGCAGTAGAACGCCGCGGCCTAGACCACAAACACACAGGACACATGCACAGTTTAAGGGTATATCTGTGTCTGCACAGTTTTATTTCGACAAGTTGTTTTAATGAGATAATCAAAATAAGCTAAAAATCCTAAAATATCTGTTAGAAAACGACATATAAAATGCATTCAGTCTAAATAAGCAGACAAATGTTCAGTGCGGTTCTAAATACAATTTTGATACTGTCATGTTTAACGGGTTATTTCAATTTGTTAGTGTGATAAAGTATGTTTATGGGCTAAAAAAAAGTCATAAAAGTTTTAAGTCATAAAAAAATTAATTTAAACTGAATCCATAAAAGGATCCCATGACGGAACCCATAAGCTTCTATATAGAACCTTTTCTTCTATGAATGTAACGAAATATTCCATAGGGTACACAATGAGCAGAAACTATTGGTTAATATGTAAACCTATGTCACTGTGGAGATCAGGCCAGATGAACTATTGCATCACTCTTAGATTAAGATCACATTATTGATCACATCTTCAGAGAAGCGTTCGTCATCCGCATTAGGAATATCTAGCCACTTTAAAACAAGTGAAAGCCACTTTATAACAATTAAATTGTGCCAACAAATGGATATTCAGTGCAATAATCTTACAGAAACGCTTTTGTTTAAACCTTGAACTTTGCATCAAAGCATCTGTACTGAGGGATACAAAACTATAATTCCTGAAAATCTTATTTTATTCAGAGAAAGTGCAAAATTATCATGTTTTCATTTCTGTAAATCATCAAAATACAGTCATAACTTATGTATTCAAACAGATTGATGATATTTTAGTAACTGAGAAAAAAAAATATATATATATATATTTTTTTTTTTTTTACTTGAATTAGCTTTTAGTTTTGTATTTTCCAATTTTATTTTCATTTCAGCTAAAGCTTTAGTCATTTTGTTGTTGCTTTGTCATTTTCTTAGTTTTTTTTTTTATGTCTATGGTTTATATATATATATATATATTTTTTTTTAAATACTTTTTTTATACTATTTACGGTTTTACTTGTATAACTATAATAACCCTGAAACAGATCCAGCTCTGTCGGTGAACTGTAAACTCACCTGTTTGGCGTTTCCCACCCAGAACTTCACATGGTGAAACCTTAGAAATTTCCCTCTCTCCGGCTGCAACAGAAAAAATAAAATAAAAATCCATAAAATATAATATATTTACATATAGTTTTGTTGGTCACACTTTAGATTAGGGTCCAATTCTCACTATTAACTACGACTTCTGCCTCAGTAAACTCCTAATTACTGCTTATTAATAGTTAGTAAGGTCGTTGTTAAGTTTTTAGGTATTGTAGGATTAAGGGATGTAGAATATGATCATGCAGAATAAGACATTAATATGTGCTTTATAAGTACTAATAAACACCCAATACCCTGGTAATAAGCAGCTATTAATAGTGAGAATTGGACACTAAACTGAAGTGTTACCGTTTTGTTATAGTTTAAAGTTCATGTTACCTTCTCTCCTTTGTCAGTGTATGAAGTCTAAGGAGAGAACACACATCATTTAACATTTATCAAACAGTTATACATTCATACGAACATTATGAAATAGAACTTTCTCCAGACTGAAAGACATCTTTTGACTTAATATTAAATAATAATAATAATAATAATAATAAAAACATAATTTTTTTTTACTTTATGACAAGACAATATGCATTTTAATAGTTTAATGTCTTTATTGGCATTCTTTCAATTACAGTAAAGATTACTATAGTGGAAAAAGGTTCTTTAGATTTTTTTAACATTCTTCACTCTAAGAAACAAAAATAGTTATTTTAAGATTTGTTCACTGAAATGCTAATGTAACCAATAGCACACATTTGTGCATCACAATTTTATGACCATAAATGAATGTAAATGCAGTGCATTGGACTCACCATGTCGCAGTTATCGGTGGGGTTTGTGGGTCAGAAGAGCTGTTGTGCACACAGATCTGCTGTTTTATGTGTGCCGGTCACTGGACCTCAGGTTCAACACCCCTTCAGTCTCATCCAGCCAAAAGAGCGTCTGCACACACACCCTCTCCGGCCGACACACACATTTTATGTGTTTTATCTGCTATAGCACACATGTATTGTGACACTTTTACTGTAATATCCAGAGTGATGTTCAACTTCCCCTTATAGTGTATAGTACTGAAAATAGCACTTATATATCGTGTATATCGTATATATTACTGAAAATAGCACTTATATATCGTGTATATCGTATATATTACTGAAAATAGCACTTATATATCGTATATAGTACTAAAAATAGCACTTATATATCATATATATTACTGAAAATAGCACTTATATATTGTATATATTACTGAAAATAGCACTTATATATCGTATATAGTACTGAAAATAGCACTTATATATCGTATATAGTACTGAAAATAGCACTTATATATTGTGTATATCGTATATATTACTGAAAATAGCACTTATATAACGTATATAGTACTAAAAATAGCACTTATATATCGTATATATTACTGAAAATAGCACTTATATATCGTATATATTACTGAAAATAGCACTTATATATCGTATATATTACTAAAAATAGCACTTATATATCGTATATAGTACTGAAAATAGCACTTTTATATCGTATATAGTACTAAAAATAGCACTTTTATATCGTATATAGTACTGAAAATATATATCGTATATAGTACTGAAAATAGCACTTATATATCGTATATAGCATATATCGTATATAGTACTAAAAATAGCACTTTTATATCGTATATAGTACTGAAAATAGCACTTACAGTGCTATGCATAAGTTTAGACACCCATGCTAAAGTTGACTAAAAAGAGGAATAAAAAATCATCTTTTGGAAATTGAACTTAATGCCTTAATTAAAAAAATTAGGAAAAATCCAACCTTTAAGGACACCAATTTTCTTTGTGAATGAATAATGTATCGTAAATAAATAAATGTTCTTCCTTAAAATACAGGGTGCATAAGTTTGGACACCCCTATGTTAAATTCCCATAGAGGCAGGCAGATTTTTATTTTTAAGTATTTTTTTTTATTTTTTGTTTAGGATACTATGCATCCTGATAAAGTTCCCTTGGCCTTTGGAATTAAAATAGCCCCACATCATCACATAGCCTTCACCATACCTAGAGATTGGCATGGGGTACTTTCCATAAGATCATCTCTCAATGCAAATCAAACTAGCTATTAGGCTAACTGAAATAAAACCATGCCAATCTCTAGGTATGGTGAAGGCTATGTGATGATGTGGGGCTATTTTAATTCCAAAGGCCAAGGGAACTTTATCAGGATGCATAGTATCCTAAACAAAAAATAAAAAAAAATACTTAAAAATAAAAATCTGCCTGCCTCTATGGGAATTTAACATAGGGGTGTCCAAACTTATGCACCCTGTATTTTAAGGAAGAACATTTATTTATTTACGATGCATTATTCATTCACAAAGAAAATTGGTGTCCTTAAAGGTTGGATTTTTCCTAATTTTTTAAATTAAGGCATTAAGTTCAGTTTCCAAAAGATGATTTTTTATTCCTCTTTTTAGTCAACTTTAGTATGGGTGTCTAAACTTATGCATAGCACTGTATATATCGTATATAGTACTGAAAATATATATCGTATATAGTACTGAAAATAGCACTTATATATCGTATATAGCATATATCGTATATAGTACTAAAAATAGCACTTTTATATCGTATATAGTACTGAAAATAGCACTTTTATATCGTATATAGTACTAAAAATAGCACTTTTATATCGTATATAGTACTGAAAATAGCACTTATATATCGTATATATTACTGAAAATAGCACTTATATATCGTATATAGTACTGAAAATAGCACTTATATATCGTATATACTCAAAATAGCATTTTATATATCATATATATTACTGAAAATAGCACTTATATATCGTATATATTACTGAAAATAGCACTTATATATCGTATATTCTCAAAATAGCATTTTATATATCATATATATTACTGAAAATAGCACTTATATATCGTATATATTACTGAAAATAGCACTTATATATCGTATATACTCAAAATAGCATTTTATATATCATATATATTACTGAAAATAGCACTTATATATCGTATATAGTACTGAAAATAGCACTTATATATCGTATATAGTACTGAAAATAGCACTTATATATCGTATATACTGAAAATAGCATTTTATATATCATATATATTATAATAATAATTCGTTACATTTATATAGCGCTTTTTCTGAGACCTCAAAGCACTTTACATAGATGAGGGAATCTCCTCACCCACCACCAATGTGCAGCATCCACTTGGATGATGCGACGGCAGCCATATTGCGCCAGAACGCCCACCACACACCAGCTTACTGGTGGAGAGGAGACAGTGATGAAGCCAATCAGTATATGGGGATGATTAGGACGCCATGATGGACAGGGGCCAAGGGGCAAATTTTGCCCAGGATGCCGGGGTTACACCCCTACTCTTTTTCGAAGGACATCCTGGGATTTTTAATGACCACAGAGAGTCAGGACCTCGGTTTAACGTCTCATCCGAAGGACGGGAAATATTACTGAAAATAGCACTTATATATCGTATATATTACTGAAAATAGCACTTATATATAGTACTGAAAATAGCACTTATATATAGTACTGAAAATAGCACTTATATATCGTATATACTGAAAATAGCATTTTATATATCATATATATTACTGAAAATAGCATTTTATATATCATATATATTACTGAAAATAGGACTTATATATTGTATATAGTACTGAAAATAGCATTTTATATATCATATAGTACTGAAAATAGTACTTATATATTGTATATATTACTGAAAATAGCATTTTATATATCATATATATTACTGAAAATAGCACTTATATATTGTATATAGTACTGAAAATAGCATTTTATATATCATATAGTACTGAAAATAGTACTTATATATTGTATATATTACTGAAAATAGCATTTTATATATCATGTATATTACTGAAAATAGCACTTATATATTGTATATAGTACTGAAAATAGCATTTTATATATCATATAGTACTGAAAATAGTACTTATACACTCACCTAAAGGATTATTAGGAACACCTGTTCAATTTCTCATAAATGCAATTATCTAATCAACCAATCACATGGCAGTTGCTTCAATGCATTTAGGGCTGTGGTCCTGGTCAAGACAATCTCCTGAACTCCAAACTGAATGTCAGAATGGGAAAGAAAGGTGATTTAAGCAATTTTGAGCGTGGCATGGTTGTTGGTGCCAGACGGACCGGTCTGAGTATTTCACAATCTGCTCAGTTACTGGGATTTTCACGCACAACCCTTTCTAGGGTTTACAAAGAATGGTGTGAAAAGGGAAAAACATCCAGTATGCGGCAGTCCTGTGGGCGAAGATGCCTTGTTGATGCTAGAGGTCAGAGGAGAATGGGGCGACTGATTCAAGCTGATAGAAGAGCAACTTTGACTGAAATAACCACTCGTTACAACCGAGGTATGCAGCAAAGCATTTGTGAAGCCACAACACGCACAACCTTGAGGCGGATGGGCTACAACAGCAGAAGACCCCACCGGGTACCACTCATCTCCACTACAAATAGGAAAAAGAGGCTACAATTTGCACAAGCTCACCAAAATTGGACAGTTGAAGACTGGAAAAATGTTGCCTGGTCTGATGAGTCTCGATTTCTGTTGAGACATTCAGATGGTAGAGTCAGAATTTGGCGTAAACAGAATGAGAACATGGATCCATCATGCCTTGTTACCACTGTGCAGGCTGGTGGTGGTGGTGTAATGGTGTGATGGATGTTTTCTTGGCACACTTTAGGCCCCTTAGTGCCAATCGGGCATCGTTTAAATGCCACGGCCTACCTGAGCATTGTTTCTGACCATGTCCATCCCTTTATGACCACCATGTACCCATCCTCTGATGGCTACTTCCAGCAGGATAATGCACCATGTCACAAAGCTCGAATCATTTCAAATTGGTTTCTTGAACATGACAATGAGTTCACTGTACTAAAATGGCCCCCACAGTCACCAGATCTCAACCCAATAGAGCATCTTTGGGATGTGGTGGAACGGGAGCTTCGTGCCCTCGATGTGCATCCTACAAATCTCCATCAACTGCAAGATGCTATCCTATCAATATGGGCCAACATTTCTAAAGAATGCTTTCAGCACCTTGTTGAATCAATGCCACGTAGAATTAAGGCAGTTCTGAAGGCGAAAGGGGGTCAAACACAGTATTAGTATGGTGTTCCTAATAATCCTTTAGGTGAGTGTATATCGTATATATTACTGAAAATAGCACTTATATATCGTATATACTGAAAATAGCACTTATATATCATATATAGTACTGAAAATAGCACTTATATATCGTATATACTGAAAATAGCACTTATATATCATATATAGTACTGAAAATAGCACTTATATATCTTATATAGTACTGAAAATAGCACTTATATATCGTATATAGTACTGAAAATAGCACTTATATATCTTATATAGTACTGAAAATAGTACTGAAAATAGCACTTATATATCTTATATAGTACTGAAAATAGCACTTATATATCGTATATAGTACTGAAAATATCACTTATATATCGTATATACTGAAAATAGCACTTATATATCATATATAGTACTGAAAATAGCACTTATATATCATATATAGTACTGAAAATAGCACTTATATATCTTATATAGTACTGAAAATAGTACTGAAAATAGCACTTATATATCTTATATAGTACTGAAAATAGCACTTATATATCGTATATAGTACTGAAAATAGCACTTATATATCGTATATACTGAAAATAGCACTTATATATCTTATATAGTACTGAAAATAGCACTTATATATCATATATAGTACTGAAAATAGCACTTATACTGTATATATAGTACTGAAAATAGCACTTTACATATCACATAGTACTGAAAATAACACTTTATCATATATAGTGAAAATAGCACTTATATATCATATATAGTACTGAATTACCATATTCATATACAGTGGAGTTTGCTTCGGTACTTCATATAATACTGTTTTATCACTATGAATCATGATGCATGTCCAAAAACATGTGTCTGCCTTTCTGCAGTGTCATGCAATGCCTTTGTGAGATAATAAGATAATTCCTCCCATAATAATATATTTTTCCTTCACCATGTCCCTTTCAGGGCTCTGTATGACACGGATAGGGCCTATACGAGCGTAGTGGAAAATGTGGGTTAGTAAAATAAACTCCAGAATGATTCACATAATTGAATAAATTGAAAATTATTCTGGGTTTGTCAAAGTACCTTCATTTGTACATTAGAGGGCGACATTGGATCATTACATGGTTCCCTGCAACGAAGCTTCTAGAAATTCTAGACATCTGACATTGACATTTTGACAAAATTGCTAATTTTTGACATTGGTTTTTATCGTTGCCGTTCTGATACGGATCACAGAAGAGATTTACACTGATTCCCTTCCCAGTTTCATTTGGTCATTAAAAAAATCCATTAAAGCATGTTCTTTAGAAATGATCATCTGACTGGATAGTAACAAATAACGTAAAGCAAAGGGCAGATATCACATGAAGAAACCCGAGTTGTTTAGATGGTTGTTTAGACCCATTGTTTAGATGGTTTGGTGACCAAAAGAGGAAGTGTTAATAGGCCTAATGCCAAAAAGAGAGGCGGAATAAGAAAGTGTTTTTATGACCTCGTATCTAAGGACACTGCAACTGCCTTGACCCAGTAAAGCTTACATTTCATCATCATGACCACATGAAAAAAGAGGTGAGAAGTCATATGACTGATAACAACCCAGAAATGCTGAAGCAGTTGTGGGCGGGACTCTGCTGAGCCAATCACCAACCAGCATTCTTTACTACATTAATGACACAAGTTTATGATACACTTGAATGAAATTAGCATTTCTTACACTCTTAGATAGAGATAGATAGAGAGATAAACCACTTTCCGTCATGTGCTTCATATAGTTCCTATTCCTATCATCATGGGATCATTTTATGGATGTAGCCTACTTTTAAAGTTTGAAGTTTGAAATCTGAGGAAGTGAAGGAGTCTGGGTTCGTGTTGACTTCTGCATGGAGGCATCTGATGTCAGACTGCCAATCTGCGATTAAAGACTGAAGCCAGAGCAGAAATAGCCCAGAGCTCTAACAGCATAAACACATGGCAGCATTGGTGAAGGTCATAGGTCAGGTGACACACATGATACTGCATCAACCAAACTCCCAAGTCTTGAAGTTAATGAGACTGATAATCTTTGAGCTCTTGTCTTCAAATGTGTTTGCTCACGGTTAATGATCAGCTGAACTCTTTATGTGTTTAAAGAACAGTAACCGGACTTGCCAAGATCAGCATCATATTATTTACATGTTTTATTCTTGCATTATAAAGCCATTAAGATTAACTATATCTAACTGTAGATTATACGGGGTTGTGGAATAATTTGTGTGTGTATGTAAGCCTATGTACACTGTAACTATGCATTAGCTACTTAAGACTTAAACATGTTCTATTTCTCAAACCTTTCTGTTCAATCCTGACTATTTCAGTGTGAAATTAACATATTTCATGTGTTAAACTTTTTTTGTCGAACATTAATGCGCGCTCCGTCGCTTTAACAAGTCCTGCGCGCACGCAGTAAACCACGTGGTCCCCTAGTGCCGCGCTGTGATTTTCTATTGGCTTATACTTCACCCCTCCCCCCGCCCAAGCCGCGCCCTGATTGGTTCGTATGTGGGTGTGTTCTCAGCATTCAGGCGTCCTGTTGTTAGAGCCGCTAACCTACCGTAGCCCTCCATTGGCTGTTGAGTGTCTAGTACGCGACGTATTCCGCCACGCCATTGGTCAACTGTGCAGACATAGTCTATCGTGATTGGTTGACGCATAGGCGATCGCAAGTGAATGCGGAAGTAGTGCGCTCTACTGAGTCACCGTTGTGTCAGCTGATTCTTTCACTGTGAGTATCTTGATCATATTTCATTTTCTGTGTGTTTAACTTGATTCTTCTTTTATTTGTTCGCGGTTACGTTTGGCTGAATAGTGTATACACTAAATACGCATGGTTTAGCGAAGTTTTTATGTGGGCTTTGCCAGCCATGTGTTTGTATGTGGATGCATTGGCCAGCTGGGATGTTTTACAGGCTGTAACATCCTCCACCCATACTAAACACACACACACACACACACACACATCAAAGGTCACCAGCTGGGGTGAACTGATGGGAACTCACATTTGAAGAGTATGTTGAGAAACTGTATTTCATTATTGAGTATTTCAATATATACTTCTATATATTTCTTCTTTTAAATGTTCTTGTAAAAAAGTGACAAATAATGTGTTAGAATTGCATGCTTTTCATGATATAGGCTAATATTGCCATTTTATAGTTATACACTATCTTTCATTTCATTTAAGGTTGAATCTCAAGGTTTGTTATATCTGTATTAAGATTATTTGTGATCTAGACTTAAAGGGATACTACACCAAAAAAAGAAAATGTGTCATCACCTACTCACTCTCACGTTGTTCCAAACCCGTATGAGTTTCTTTCTTCTAATGAACACAACAGATATTTTAAAGAATGTCAGTAACCGAACATTTGACGGTAGCCATTGACTTCCATAGTAGGAAACAAATAGTCAATGGCTTACTGTAAACCATTTGATTATATAATATCTTCTTTTGTGTTCATCAGAAGAACGTCTACAGGTTTAGAAACAACTAGTAAATTTTCATATTTGGGTGAACTGTCCCGTTGAAACGCTCCCGTGAGGTGTTTGTGTAAGCCCTAGTTTTCATGCATTTGATGGTATAAAATTGGCATTTTATAGTTATTCACTATATTTAATTTAAGGTCGAACCTCAAGGTTTGATATTACAGCATAATGATTATTTGTGCGTTTTAAGAGTGTGAATTTGTTCAGAAATCACATTTTTCTAGCAGATGTCATATTAAAGTTGATCACAGAAGTCTGGTATGTAAAGTTTAAGCACTTTCTGGATAAGAGCGCCTGATAAACGCTTGCTGTGGCTTTGTCACATGGTTTGTATTGGATGTATTTGTTCATGTCCAACTACCCCTGATTACACGTGACTTTTGTGGCCTGCAGATAACTCATTAAATAATGAGATATTCGATATGCCATGCGATAATGCTTAAAGTGTGTAAAATAAACTTAAATTATATTTATTCTATAACCTACATACTTGTTTCACATTGTTTTTGTGACAAGAAAACATCCCTTCAGCTTCTGAACGTGAACATCAGTGTTTTACTGTAGCATAAGAAGTGTAATTTTAACATCAGTGGGGTTTATTTTTCAGGTTATCCTACATTAGGGTTATTTAACAACAGAAACTGAATAATCAAACGTAAAAATAAAACACTGCTTAGTTTTAACTGTATGAATTAAATACTGAGTCTTATTAAAGCTACAAAAGTTATTCAGCCGAGAGCAGCGAGTGATTTTTCTCTGTGTCTTTAGTTCTTATGCATATCGCGATATTTCGATAATTTCAATATATTGTGCAGCCCTAGTTTGCAAAAGCTCGGTTTGTTTAGCCTATAATCTGAGAAATCTCCCAGTGAGCATCAGTGATTGACCCATTCAAACCCAGCGTGTCCCGTTCACATTCCTCTGGCTCAGTGGCCCGTCTCCCTGCTTTAGGTGATATGTCTAATTGATGGCTCCTGCTCGTGTTACAGGTCAGACTTCTCTTTAAATAGACCCATGACTTCTCGACTCGTGTACCGCTCTGAATCCAGCTGTGACCGTATGTTCATGATCTAGCTGTTAATAATACTTCTCCAATAAGAAAGCTTGAAGTTTTAGCTACGAGTGAGCAGGTGGCAGGGAAACGGTTAACCGTAAGCTGGTTAAAAAGTCTTGAAAATGCGTGCACTCACTCTATAGACAGATGATTTGTGCTGATAAAGTGTGTCCACAAATGGACATGAAACACACAAAACCATGTGTTTGTGAGGGCGTTGGTGATGTAGATACATTTCCCATGATTAAAGGGATATTTCGCCGCTGGAAAGATGATTGTGTGTTTAAATTGGGTCATTTATGTAGTGGAAATGTGAAATTATTTTAGAAGTTGGTGCCTTCTAGACTGAGAAAAGCCAGAAAATGTATTTTTGGCTCATTTGGATGAAAGACAACAACTCCCAGAATGCACTTGCTTCGCTGCCCTACGAGGACACTCCCAAGCCACGCCTACCGGTTACAGAGGGCAGTATCGGGAGAAATGATACAGCTAGGCTACTAGTCGACTCGAAACTGAAAAGACGGCGTTTTATGGTGAGATCCCCCTATGGGCGGGTTGAAGACATGCGGAACAGCTCCTCCTACTGGCTGGAGTCTCTCGCCTCTGGACAGAAAAGCTTCTGATGATAAATGATGATTTTTGCGTCATCAGAGGTCTTTTTCCAGACACACAATACAGAAATCTCTCGTCTCAGGGGGACATGAGGGAGGGAAGCACGGTCATTCGAGAATACCACCGGGTTTCTACTGATACAAAGCTTAATGCTAATCGCTGAAGTATCCCCAAAATGAAAATTTCCTAATAATTTATTCACCCCAATGCCATCCAAGATATCCATGTCTTTCTTTCCTCAGTGGGAGAGAAATTATGTTTTTTGAGGAAAACATTTCTGGATTTTTCTTCTAACAATGGACTTCATTGGTTACCATCGTTTTTAAGTCCAAATCAATGCAGTTTCAAAAGTCTTTGAAGTGTTTAAACGGGCTGTACGCGATCACAGCTGAAGAAGAGGTTGTTATCTTTTGGTCGAAACGATTGGTCATTTAAAAAAAAAAAAAAATAATATAGACTTTTTACCTTCATTAGTTCGGATTGAGCTGATGAATAGTAGTTCAAATAGTATTGCCGGCGCCGGCGTGACCTTTCAACGTGATGATGTAGTTCCCTGTCCGTTTGTTGATCAGCTCAATCCGAACTATTAACTATAAATTATAATTTTTCGTTTCGCTAGATAACAACCTCTTCTTCAGCTGTGATCGCGTACAGCCCGTTTAAACACTTTAAAGACTTTTGAAACTGCATTGATTTGGACTTAAAAACGATGGTAACCAATGAAGTCCATTGTTAGAAGAAAAATCCAGAAATGTTTTCTTGCTCAAAAAACATAATTTCTCTCCCACTGAGGAAAGAAAGACATGGATATCTTGGATGGCATTGGGGTGAGTAAATTATTAGGAAATTTTCATTTTGGGAGTGAACTAATCCTTTAATGTATTAACTAACATGAATTAACAATGAGCAATACATTTGCAACATTACTTATTAATGTTAGTTAATAAAAATACTGTTCATTGTTTGTTCATGTTAGTTCTCAGTGCATTAACTAATGTTAACAAATACAACCTTTGATTTCAATAACATATTAGTAAATGTTGAAATTAACATTAAAAAAGATTATTAAATGCTGTAGAAGTATTGTTCATTCTTAGATCAAGGTAGTGAACTAATAAACCTTATTGTAAAGTGTTACCATTATTTTTATCATTATTATTAATGTTTATTTGAACAATCCCATAAACCTATTTGTAATTAATGTCTGCAAATAAACGTGAGCAGGTCTCGGATGCTTGTTTTATTGCTCTTTTATTGGATATCTTGAACTTTGACATGTTGTGTTTGTTTGTAACTCCCTCATATCTCTGGAATGATAAAGTGAACTATGCTGATGATTGATGCTGAACGCTTGAACGCTTTCAGTTTTGTGCTTGTATAACTTTGACATGTAACCTAGGGGTTATAGAATTGGTTATAGAATTGGTTATATGTAGGCTAGTAGACAAGCTTGTTTATATCTTCTGTTTTTTTCCAATGTGGAATTTTAGGTGAAACTCAGAAAAGAATTTCAGGAGAATTTAGAAGTGAAACTTTCTTTTCTTGGCATAGAGAAGTGATACTGAGGACACAAGCAGAATAATTTACATTTAATTCTGCCTAGAGACAGACACAGACACACAGACACACAGACACACAGACACACAGACACACAGACACACAGACACACAGACACACAGACACACAGACACACAGACACACAGACACACAGACACACAGACACACACACACACACACACACACACACACACACACACACACCAGAGTGTTTTGTTTTTTTTCCACACAGATCCACAAAAACTACAAATAAAACGACTAAAATCGCTGTATTCTGCTGTCAGGCCAGTAGATGGCGATGTCACTTTGTACAGAAACACTGTCCAACACAACACACAATACACATGTGCATGACGTCACCATTTTCACAAATTCAAGTTTTTGTAGTTTACACGGAGACGATAACGGTATAGTTTTAAAGGTCCCATATTGTACACCTTTCTGAAGTTTTATTTTAGGTTTTGATGTCCTTAAGAATATATATTTGCGGTGTAAGTACCAAAAACCATCTCAATATATTTTCACAGCTCCTTTCTCAGGAGCTCTGCCAAGAACAGGTCGATTTTGGCCGGTCTACTTAATATTCATGAGCCTCTCTTCTGATTGGCCTGTTGTTTTCTGAGTGACCCACCATTGGTGGGGGTGGTGACTGAAGGCGGTGACTGAGTAGTTCTGACATCACATTTATACGGAAGTCACAACGGCTCGTGAAAAGGCACAGCTACTTTATGCAGGCTGTGTGCATGTGTCTGTGGAGCGACTGTTTTGAAACTTAGGCTATATGGTAGTTTCATCGCCCCTAGACCTCTGTTATCATGAAAAAAGCCAGGAAATTTCAGTTTTGACAATATGGGACCTTTAATAAACGTGCACTTTGAAACCCGTTTTCAATGCTCTTGCCGTGTAAATAAACAGCCAAATGCATTAAAAAAAACGACCCGTAACTTATTTTCACTACAATTTAACTTACTTTATTATCTGCCAGGAGAAAATCCAAAGTCCAATTGACCCTTTGCAGGGAGTTTGATTGACCAATCTTAATCCGCCATCCGCCGAATCCGCCATTTTTGTCCGACAAAGCACAGTCAGGAGAGTTAGTAGATTAACGTTGGAGGATTTGAAGAGTTCAGGTGCTGAAGCCTCTGAGTGCCATCTGAAATTTTCTTCTAGAATGATCATTTTTATAAAGCTTGTATATTTAAGTTAAGTAATTTCACTTAAATGACCATTAATAGGTAATTTGCATTGCCATTTAAGTGAAATTATTGAACTTAAATATACGAGCTTGATTAAAAATGATCATTCTAGAAGAAAATTTCAGATGGCACTTTTTCATCTGAACTCTTCATTTGAACTTGTGAAAACGGTGTAGGCCTACTGACGTCTTTCTGCGGTTAAAACAACATTCCTGATGTTCATTCATGTTTATTTGATGTTCTAAATGAACTAGAAGGAAGAGATGATCGGTTCACGAGCAGCTTTAACCGAGACGATCTGTCAGACACATTAAAGAGCCACAAAGCGGTATTTATTGTTTAAATTTCTTTAAAAAATTACCAAATTTGAAAGTTGAGACTAATCTGTCCTGTGTATCAGTGTGTTGTCAGTGTTAGGGCTGGGTACCGAGTCCGACCGAATTGCCTCGATACTATCGAGTATAGAAAAATGACTTGTTTTTCGGTACCAGATTTCGATACCTAAGGGGTTAACTCGTCAACGTCAGTGCTCAAACAAATACATATGAAATGCACAACGACACGCCTAAAGTCGCTCACGCACATACAATACATACATACACGCGCATATACGTCTTTGACTGGTAAATGAAGAGATACCTTGTTGATCACTCTGACAGTGCTTATATTGCCATTTACTGAATGTACACTGCCGTTCAAAAATGTGTTGGTCAGAATTTTTTTTCAGTAAGGATGCATTAAAGTGATCAAAAATTACCTTAAAACATGTGTAATGTTACAAAAGATTTCTGTTTCAAATAAATGCTGTTCTTTTGAAATTTTTATTCATCAAAGAATCATGAAAAAATGTATCATAGTTTCCAAAAACTGTTTTCATATTTCTGAAGGATCATGTGACACTGAAGTAATGATTTTGAAAATTCAGCTTTGACAACACAGGAAAAAATTACATTTTGAAATATATTCAAATAAGATTTTAAATTGTAATACTATTCCACCAAACAAATTCAGCTTTGGTGAGCATGAGCTCTTTATAAAAAAATATTTTGTTCCTTATGTATATGTATGTATAAGGAATATTTTGTTCCTTTGTGCTTTTTTTTTTTGTTCCTTTGTGCACTGACTAAGGAGCATGAGTCAAACTGAAAAAATAAAACCAAAGTTTTTCTGAATTAATGTGTTATGTAATCTTGTTAAAATGGATTTCATAAAATTGGTATCGGAAAAAGTATCGTTCAGGAACCGGTATCGAAATCAAGGTATCGGTATCGGTATTGGTATCGAATTTTTTTGAACGATACCCAGCCCTAGTCAGTGTCCTCTCTGCTCCGCGATGTTTTTCACATACACAGTAAAAGAAATGGACACAGCGACACCCCCCCCCCCCCCCCCCCCCATAGACTTCAACGGAGAAAAGTGAAGTCCATTAGAAGCTCTCACTTCCTGATGACTGAGCGTACTGCGCAGACTCAAACTGAGCGTGACGACGTATATGTGACGTGAGCAACCCGTCTGACTTCTAGTAGCTGTGCCAAGAGAAATCTGAATCATTCCCTGTTCCGAATCTTGCAGAGACGGAGAGCGTGAGTAGGAGGTGTCCATGAGCTGGAGCAGGAGAAACTTTTGCTAAGTATTCTGATTAATCACTTTGTCATTTTGCCTCCACGTCCCCCCGATTGCCCGCGAGCTTCTCCTCCTGTCCATACGGTAATCTCTCTACTGTGCGACAGAGAGTCGCGTGGCTGTGACGCAATCGTTAGCCTATTTTTTTACAAAAACGGCTTCTACGAGGCCATAACGTAAGATACAAGGTAATGGAGCCTTTTATACATTGTTGTGTTTCTTTAGAAATAAATAATGGACAAATGAAGTCTTGAAACACCTCAGATGTAAAGTTATTCGCCGTCAAAGTGACGCCAAAATGAATGGGAGTCAATGGCATGCTAACAGCAGGTGATGGTCCGCTAATCAATGGCGGCCCCCGGGGAAGCTTCGGTTTTTTCTGAAAGATTACCCCCTTGGTGAGAACATGGTGTGGCGTGAGAGAGGCGTGGCTTGTCGGACATAGCAACAGTAACTAAAGGGGGCGGGTCTTTGCGAGCGGTCATTTGCTTAGAAAAATACTAGTAACGAACTAAGAATTAAGGAATCGTTCATAGCGGTACGATCTTACTAGTGCTCGAGTTTAATACATACGAGTTTTTACTGTATTTGCATTGGCCCTGCTGTGCTTTCCTCTCACCAGGTTGTGTTCATAAGATCTGCACAGATGCAGTTTTCATCTGAAGGAAAATAAATTAGATCAGATTGTCATCTATGCTAAACACAGGCTCATGAAATTGATTTCCCCCTGACAGGCGATTTCAGTGAACTGAATTAGCTCAGTTGATGACGACAGTGTTTGTATCTGTGTTTTGAATGGAGATCCAGCTTGATAAAGCCTCTTGAGGTCAGCGAGGTGGTGGTGGAGTCAGATGTACAATCCTTTATGCATTAGTTTTGGGCCGAAACAGATTCTGGATTGTCTGTGTTTTGATGAACACAAGCAGGGCTCATGATTAGATCAACGCTGTGTGGAAGTTGGCGTAGTCTTCTCCGTTTCGCAGAGTTGACCGCTGGATAAATGCATCAGCAGGAATAAAACAGCTTTGTTTTGTTGCCAAATGCTCTCCGTGATTGAGCTAAAGCACAGGCAGTTCAGGCAAACATTTTTCACTTCGGCCATTTTTCACTTTGTTCTGAACTCCTCCATGCGCTTCGACGGCTGTTATAGTTTCATCCCACACCGTCTAGTACAGTAGTAAGTTATTTGCTAAATTATATTGAGGATGCAAGCATTTTTACATGTACTACGTCAGATTAAACTGGGAAGGGTCATAGTAGCACTTGCATATTGTTGTCCCACTGTTAGTTTAACTGCTTCTATTGTTGGATAAAAGCATCTGATAAATGGATAAATGTAAATGTAAATGTACTTGTATACATTTAAACATCATCGCTGCTTTTAGGCCCTGTTTACAACTGGTATTAAGATGGGTTTTGGTTGATCGGAGCAGTAGTGGACGACGTTAAATATAAACTGGTTTTAAAGAGGTGGTATAATGCCCTTTTCACAAGATGTAAAATAAGTCTCTGATGTCCCCAGAGTGTGTGTGTGAAGTTTTAGCTCAAAATACCCCACAGATATTTTTATATAGCATGTTAAAATTTTCACTTTTTGAGGGTGAGCAAAACCACGCAGTTTTTGTGTCTGTCTCTTTAAATGCAAATGAGCTGCTGCTCCCGGCACAGGGGGCGGAGCTTCAACAGCTTACACAGACATGCACTGAAAATTTAAAAAAAACGTTTAGCCTTTTATGTTCAAACCGGAGTCAGACAATGATGGAGAGACTCGAGAAGAAGTGACAACATGTAGAAGCAACAGGACATTTCTGAATGGTTAGTTGATGAATTTATGAAGCTGATGTGTAGTTATCTTCTAGTCATTGATTAGCATATTCTGTCTTGATAATCTATAAATCGTGTTCAGGGGGCGGGGTTTATGTAAATTCTAGGGTTGGTGATGTCACTAACCCGGGAGGAATGTGGTGTAGTCTCTACCAGCCGTTTGTTGTAGTCCTTAAAAAGCGATTTTTTTAAAAGCAAATATCTCCCTTTGCTTTGAGCGTTGTAACTTTGCAGATGTTGTTTATGATCAAACAGCAACATTACACACTAACATGAGTTTAAGAAGTGAAATCATAATCAACCACCCCTTTAAAAAGTTTTGAGCTTGTCCACTTTCACTTCCAGAGATAGTCGAAAACACATCCGACCAGATAGCTTTCATGGTATAGACCTTCATGTGGTTGAATGTGTTCAAAGAGCCACAAAAGACAACCTGGGGCCTATACCATGAAGCCGGTTTAGGTGGCTAGCCCGATATGTTTCAGTTTAGTTTGCGCCAACCCTGGGTTTTAGGCACCATGAAAGTGGTTTGGCTTTTAGCGTGTTCATCGCCATAGTAACTTGCGCTCCACGGCTAACCTGGTCCGGGTCAGGTGATGTTCCAGGTAAGAGGTTGCAAACCGAACTTGGACCAATCAGCTGTGAGCAAAGTGTCACATGTCTGATGCGATAACGTCACCTGTTTCCACTCCAAATGAAAGATCAATGAAAGAGGTTTGTTAGGCTGCTGTCACTTTAAGAGCGAATGCACTGATCGAATATACCGTTACACGTACGTTTTCTTTCTCGACTGTTTACATTCACTTAAGACATAAATGACTGCGTTGTTTACGAGGATACTTGCAACTACAGGTCCCAGCTCTCCGCCTACTGACCTAATGAGTAAACATATTGGGAAGAGCTCTAGCCAGACGGGGTTTAAACGTTGTCGGCTGGAGACCCAAGTTCGGTTTGAAGATGAAAAACATACCAAGCACAATGTTCTCTCACCATTCCTGATTTCTAACACACACTCGCAGCGTTCGGCTGGTCTTGTGGCTGTCAGAGCAGAAACGAAAGCTGTCCGTATGTTTTTCCGTCGTCTCCGGTCGCGTTCATGTGTAAATTACACGAGCTTATTTCATCCATTAGATTGAAAGATCTGAAAAAGCCCAGCATTTACCCGTCCGTAGACCCTAGCCTCGAAGAAATCAGGACAAAAGTGGACAAAAGAGACGGATTAAAACACCAGGAGTAAACGGGAATGTGTCTCCCTCGTCTACTTGTGATCCGATCGACCTAAACGCATCTTAATACCAGGAGTAAACAGGGCCAAAGTATTACTGACATGTTTTAAATCTTCTACTTTGTACTCTGGGGTTTTCAAACTGAGGTCAAGGGGTTACTATAAAGCAGGGGTATTCAATTAAAGTTCCAGGAGCTCCGGTCTCTACATTTCCTTCCCAGTGGAGGTCCGGATAATACTTGTTTTTGGAACAGTTATACATTTCCATCGGGGCAGCCATAGTACTTTGTAAAAGGAAAAAAACCTAAACACTCAAAATAGTCATTAAAGATGAGAATTTAGGGCCTCGAGTGATGTCTAATTTTTTTTTTTACCAATATTTACCCCAAAACAGGAACCATTTCTCGCAACTGGATATTAACGTGAAAAGGTTAGATCAGATGTTTTATCAGGCTTTTTTTGTACACACCTACGCGTATGGCAAATAGAGAGTCGACAGGTCTTAAAGAAACCATCTTTTTTCTTTGTGTAAAGAACAATTTAATCACCTAATGAACATTTTGTGCATTTGAAAAGATTCCATGGATGTTAAAAGTTCTTCTTGGAACAATCGATGACAGTAAAGAAGCTTTATTTGTTACATTCAAGAGTTGTTATTATTTTTTTTTATTTTTTTTTTATAATCTTGCTCACTATATTCAGTCAAGCTGCTCTGGAACATCATTATAAAAAGTATATTAATTGGAGAAAAAAAATTAAAAAATATTTCCAGCCTTAGTGTGCGATAACAAAGAGCTAATTATTGGATTTTGGAAACTGCATGTTTTATATTTTCAGACACAATATAAATGGGTCTGTACACATTAAAACTTCATAGCTGCATCATATTTTGGGGGATCGTCACTTTTGAAGGTCCTTGGCATTAAAAAGTTGGCCATAAATGACCATATTCAATCACATTTGTCTATCAATCCATCACTTGAGATTTCTGAAATGCATGTATAAATGGTTGGGTTCATGATTTCTTTGCTGTGTGTGAAGTCAGATAAGGACTGGCATGTTTGGACCTGTGTTTCTCCACAGTGGGTGTGGCTGTGGGAATGCGGATCTCTCCGTTTACTCAAAGGCTTTGCTGTTCTGGAAGTGTGTGGCAGCAACTCCGGTTCAGATGTTCGAGCTCACGTCTGATATTTGTGATGGGAGGTTTATGATTAAGTGCTTAAAGTAAAAGAATCAATCTTTAAAAAAAAAACATTGTCCTCTGTGTTAGTGGGAAAACCTGTGAAATATACTGGCACAAATTTTACCCAAGATTTCTCCAAGTGCCACGGAAAATGGTCGTCCCACACAATTTTTAGGGAATTTGTGTGGGATATAAACAGAGATGGAAAATTCTCTCATACTTTCACTTTCCTTTCAGTTCCTCCATCGTGTAACAGGTGAGACGCCCTTCATAAAGTGTTCGGTCAGTGACTGCGGTGTATATGATACTTCCATAAATGGCATGTTTAAAGGAAGGTGTGTCTGGAGGCTTTGGAAAATATGGGGAAGTTTGTGTGTAACAATGAGAAATAATGAGTGCAATAAACGCTGAATAATTAAGCTCATTATCACAGATTCATAAATCTAAGGTTGTGCAAGTTTCTTTGGATCTTGTCAACGGTCTGCATGTTAGTCTGTTACTGAACTGGAACACCCTGAGATATCAGAGATCTCAAGATTGACATTGCTAGACTTGGAAAAGATTAACATTGTAGTTTTTGGGCTTGTGATCCAAAGAGAAAAGTGCTTTTAATTATTAGTTTTTTTATTTGCCAATTTGAAGAATGTAGAACTTTGTTTCCCTTACTGATAAAGTGTACATGCCTTGCCTACTGTAAATTAATACATTTTAATGAATCATAATCTGTTATGCTGGCTACTTGAGTGCCAATATAACGCCTAGTGGATTTTCATTCTGCAGTTTTGACCTTATGAAAATGTTTTTTTCTACCATTATAAAGTCATTCTCATATATATTATATACGAATGAAACTAACGGGTAAATGAGCATTTTAAGCATCTGATGTGGTGCTGGACTGTCGCTTATAGAAACACTAAAGCCATTAAAGCTAAACTAAGTAACTCCACTAAATGGCTTCCTCTGCCAGTGTTATCCAGTTCATTCCAGGGCAGTGTAAACACAGACAGGAGCGGGGTCTCAGAAGGGGTCCGGAGACGCTATAGTGATCGTGAAATGGGGGCGTTACATGCAAACAACACACAGCGCGCGCTTATGGACGTGTGTGTGTTCTCCTATATGCGCGCGCAGCAGAACACACTGCAATCTGATCGCACATGCCTTCAAAGTGTGTTTAGAACACATTCGATGTAAACTGCTATGCATGTCACTGAGATATGCGCAAGAAGAACAGCGCTGTCACGTACTTCACATCGCCGAATCCCCGCCCACTTCGCGCGCTTTCTCTCTCTCTCTCTGTGTGTGTGTGATAGGCGTGATCGTGGCATGAAATCTAAAGGAGTTTGTGTTTGTGTCCACGCACAGAGACTTGCTCAGGTAAGAGCTCCACTTCTTTTCTCGTGTCTCGAGCTTTTCACGCACTGACACGGACACGCGCGCGAGTGGAATGTTGCGCTTGTTACGTTTGTAGCGGTTTCTGAAGTTTTAGAACGTTCAACTAACCGCTACAATGTTTCAGTGTTGAATGATACAATGTCGCCTCAGACGCGCAGTTTAAAAGTTTCTCTTCTCTTTTAAAGTGCAATAAGATGAAGGGAGTGTGAGAACTGTCAATTACGTGTCTCATACAAGAGTTTGTTCTGTTTGTGTGTGTGTGTGTGTGTGTGTGTGTGTGTGTGTGCAGGAGTCAGAGGGTGTGTTTTAAATGAATCTCTGCAGCATTGAGAGTAAAGGCTGCCCTCTGGTATTCATGTAGAGCTGTCATGTTTGAAACTATTAGTCAGAGCTCAGCAAGGTTTTTTTTTTTTTTTTTTGGCTTTATGGCAGTGCCAATTGTTTCTTGCCCAGTCAACTTTAACCGAGTCCACCCTGGCCCACCATGATTAATTTTTTTTTTTTTTTTTTTTTTTTTTTTTTGGGGGGGGGGGGGGGGTGGTGTAACACTTTATTTTAGTGTCCCTGTGTTGCATGTAGTAATATGTAGAAAATAAATCATGCATAATTACATGGAACTAACCCTACAACAAACATAATCCTAACCCTAAACCTGTATAAGTACATGTAGCTAATTAATATTACTTAAATGTATAATTACACAGTAACAAGGTCATCTTAAATTATAAAAAAATTTTGCGATGTATGTCTACTTCATATGCCTGTTTATCATTAAATGTTAAGTTGTCTTCACAAATAAGTGAATTAAAATCTGTTTTTAATTTGCAAAAATAGCTGAAAGTGATATACAGCTATAATGCTACTCCATGACAGCTGTATTCATCAACTCAAGATTCAAAAGGCTTTTTGGCATGCTCAAAAAAAGGCTTTAAATTGCCAAAGCATTGGTAACATCAATATCAGACGCACTTTTACACACAATAAGTTTTACAAAATAATATCTCCGTTTTTGAATTTCTTTACAGAACTTTCATTTTTATTATTGTTTATTTTTCGTGGAATTGAGCTTTTGGAAGGAAACTGTGGTTGTATGATCTGTGTGTTCCCATGTGTGGCACCTGTGGAGTTTTTTACTTTCCTTTTCCTGTAAATCAAAGCTCATCCTATTAGTCAGCTTGTAGCCGGAGATCAAGGTTGTGTCAGCGGGTGAGAGCGGCGCGGGTTAGCAACTCAACGCAGCATGTGGTGCCATGGGTGTGTACATGCGCGCACGCACACACACACACACACACACACACACACACACACACACACACACACACACACACACACACACACACACACACACACACACACACACACACACACACACACACACACACTTAAATCACATGATTTAACTTTTGTCTTTGCTCACACAGGTGTGTGTGTGTGGTGTTTAGAGCATGTGACCGTGACAGACTGCACTGATAACCTGTGTGTTTCTTTTCCTATATGTGCATGTTCAGGCCGGTTTGCCTGACTGTCAATTTTTTTTAACGTTTTTTTTTTTTTTTTTGAATTGTGAAAGTATTTGGACTCTGAGCAGGAAAAAATGTTGAATGCTGAACATTCCTGAGAAAGGGTTGAGAAAGCCTTTCGATCCGAACAGAACTGAACACTAATATTATTATTTATTGTACAACACTGATGTGTGTACTTTCTGCTCATAATCAAGAAATAAGATGCATGCATAATACTAGAGGTGCGCAAAACTGCATATTTGCAAGCTCAACTTTGACTCAATGGACTGGTCTTAAATGTAAATGTTATGGTAAATAAATAAGTGGAATAATGTTTTTGAATCATTATATTAAAATGATTTCTGAAGGATCATGTGACATTTCAGATGATGCTGAAAATCAGCTTTGATCACCGGGATAAATTACATTTTAAAACATTTACATTTACATTTATGCATTTGGCAGATGCTTTTATCCAAAGCGACTTGCGTTGCATTTCATGGTACACATTTACATTCTTATCAATTCTCAGTTCTTGCTTTCCCTGGGAATCGAACCCATGACCTTGGCGTTGCAAGCGCCAACGCTTCACAGTTTGAGCTTCAGGAAAGACAGGGAAAGGTTAAATGGTCCTGTCGTGGTCAAAAATGAGCGCTTTGGAAATGAATGGGAGACTCATTTAATCCACTGGAAACTTTTGGTACTGAAGTCAAACAAAATCTTACTGAAAGCTTAAAACAAATGACAATGTTTATGCTTCTGTCATCATAACCCCATTGAAGACCTTTGGGACGATTTGGACTAACCCCCGTCACTGATGCTCTTGTGTTGAGTGGGTCAGGGATCAGTGTCACCACTACATTCTGACTTGTGCTCCTCTTTCTTTCAGACTGTGTGTCTCGTGAGCTGTCGCGGTGAGGTGCGAGACCCGTCGTGGAGAGGAGAGCTGGCGCAAAGCAGTCGAGACTAAAGAAAAGCACACCTGCTGAGAAAATGGTGAGTGATGTGAG
This sequence comes from Rutilus rutilus, assembly GCF_951802725.1. Taxonomy (NCBI): domain Eukaryota; kingdom Metazoa; phylum Chordata; class Actinopteri; order Cypriniformes; family Leuciscidae; genus Rutilus; species Rutilus rutilus. The sequence continues at coordinate 46,074,823 of NC_140221.1, read as the reverse complement.
TTTCAAAAGAACAGCAAAGCAAACGCACACCTTATGAGGTGCAAGTTAAAGGGAAAAACTTGATGCAAAGCAAAAATAACGGCACCCTCTCCTCTAGAGGTCTTTGGTCATTTTTGACCGAATTTGTTTTTTTAAATAATTTTTTACTTCACTGGAATGGTACGAAACTTGGTAAAGGTTTTGGCACTTGCTGTGTGAACACACAAAAAAATCATGGACATGATTCGAAAAGGTTAAATGGTCCGATCGTGGTCAAAAATGAGCGCATTGGAAATTAATGGGAGTGGAATTTAATCTAGTGGAAACTTTTGGTACTGCAGTCAAACAAAGTCTTACTGAAAGCTCATTTAAGATATCAAGCTCAAATTTGGAACACAACTTGTTCAGATTTATAGCTTTGACTTTCTTGCAGTTTTAGAGTAAAATGTGATTTTGAAAATATATATTTCATATCAAAATTGAAAATAGTATTTTTGTGCATTTTTCATAACGATACACGTAAGATTCTGTTTTTTTATTTTTATTTATTTATTTATTTTTTTAAGTTCACTTAACTTTTTTTCACTTCAGCAATAATCTGCCAAGTGTCGTCTTTGAAAAGAGATCAAACTGAAGTCTGTCGCTCTAAAGCATTCAAGATTTACGACAGTTTAAGTTGGAAATTTAATTTTCAGGTCAATGCTCAAAAAGTGAATAAATGGATTATAAATGCAGTGTAAATATAATTTAGTATAAATAGAAATCCCCTAGAAATACAAAATATTAAATAAAAAACATTTATCAAACTAAAATATAGTACATTCATTTCATTGACAAAAATAAATAATAATTTGTTAATTTTTGACTGACATGCGAAGAGCACAAGAGGGTTAAACACATTTATTACCAGCGTTTCGGCACTACAAGTGGCCTTTGTCAAGGTGACGTGGGTCCATCATGAAATCTGCGGAGTGTCACAATGCAATAACTCATTTTTTCTCTGATTTAGGTTAGCAATATGACATTTTGGGCTGTTTTTGTGAGCGGTTGCAAATTTCCAGGGGTCACCTGAGGATAAACCTACAGTTTATTTGGTTAGGTACTTTTTGGTGTGCTTCAAATCCATGCATGCTTTCGGCGCTGTGGTCTCCGTGGGCCGGGGCAGATGGGAACTGTGCTCTTTGGCTCGATGCACACTAAAGAAATGCCTTTCGGCTGTAAGTTCAAGCCAAAACATCTGTCACCTTTATGAAACAAGCCTTCCTTTATTGGCAGATCAGAGCGGAGTGAAGACTGATGTGTGGATGTAGTGATTTTCCTCTTTAGATTGCATGTTGTGTGTGTTTGGACTCCAGTCTGACCCCGCGTTATTGACGGTCGTGATGGCTTGCATTCCCTTCTCTTCCTGTTTTTCACTTTCTGCTCTTCCAGGGTGAACTTTCCCCATAAACTCCCATGCAGGAGTGAACAGATGTTGGGAAGGTCTTTGATGTTTGCGTGCAAGTGTTTGAAGAAATGTCGAAGATACCTGCACATATACGCTCTTAAACGCTGACTGATGCTGACGGTTGACTTTCTATGTCGTATTTGGGGTTTTATTGGATACCCCTTTTTGGCCACTCAGCGAACACTAACATCACTGTTAGCTCTTATAGTGCTGGTTCAGACCCGACTCTGAAGTAGGAGCTATTTTAGTTCCTCCAAAAGAGTTCCTAAAACTAAAATCGTTCCTAGTTCCTGCGGTTAGAGCCCTGCATTTCAGCCCGAGCCCGACGGGCCCCGACTTTTTTACGCCCCTAGGGCCGGGCTTCGGGCCAATTTTCACGTCATAGTTCACATGCGGGCCGGGCCTCGGGCCTTTTTTGGGTTATCCTTCTTTTTATATTTTTAGACATTAATTAAAAAAATATGAGAAGTTGACGTCGACGATAGAAGAACAAACATAGAAAGACATTTAATAACCTCATAACTTTCATAATCTAATAATTACACTGACATATGATTGACATGACAGTTTCACGCACGCAAGCACGCGCACAAACAGAAGGTTTCCCGTCAGCGCAACCAACGATTCACCTCACTTGCAAATAATGCAGAATATTAAGAGAAAAATCGCAAAGTGATAGAAGAGAGGACTGGGTTAAAATCTCCCACTGTGGATGCTATTCTTTTTCTCCACGATGCTCTGTAAGAGACTGTTCTAACTTTTCGTTTGATTGGACTTTATTTTCATTTAACTGTTGGAAACTAGGCTACTGATGTTTTTCGTTTTTCGTTTGATTGGACTTTATTTTCGTTTAACTGTTGGAAATTACTGGAAAAAAGAATGGCCATGTTCTGTGGTGCATTTTTTGAGGTAAGATAACCTGCAAGTTTTTTTTTTTTTTTTTTTTTTTTTTTGCTCTATTGCTCATTTCGTTCGCGAGCGCTGTTGCGAGCAGCCTGAGCCTGCCTCAGTATTTCAAAAAAAAAATACTCACTGTGGTTTAATAAATAAACATTAAACTAACTGTCTGTGATATGCTTGAAGTGTTTTATATCTATGGATTTTATTGTAGCCAAGTAAAGTACTAGCGTTGATTTGAGAGGCTAAATTGATCAAACATGTTTTACTCACTGTTGGCTCGGCTGCTTGCTCGTAATTTTTAGCGCAATTTTCCACCGGACAAAATTGCGATTGTTAACTCATGATTTCTGTTCTGTCTGTGCGCACCAATCTTGCACTTCTATCTACTCCTCAACCAGACCACCTAGAGACTTCGGGTTTTCGGCATTATGTTAAGGAAGGTCTAATCTCGGGAACGCACAAAAAAAAAAAATCCAGGAAAAGTTTTACTATCTCTTAGTGTTGTGATCCCATGACGTCAGAAAATTGCGCTAAAACACTCACTGAGTTTTTATTACTTTTTTTTTTTTTTTTTTAAATGCTCCAAACATTTGTCTAAATTAACTTAATAAAGAAATGAAAAGAAAAGAAACATAACTAACAAAACGGACATATTTTAATGGCTGCAAATCGGCAGGCTGCCGCTGAAAAAAAAAAAAAAAAAAAAAAAAACCGGGCTCGGGTCGGACTCGGGCTGATAATTCTGATGAGCTGTCGGACACGGGTCGGGCTAGGGCCTGAGCGTCTCGGGCCAGGGCCGGGCTCGGGCCTAGATTTGAGGCCCGTGCAGGGCTCTACCTGCGGTGCGAAACATGACAAAATCCGGGAACTTCCGCCAATAGTTCTAGGAACTATGAAAAGGTTCCTCCGGTGTGAAAAGCCCCTTTGGTCTTAAAAAGGCAGAAACTTGCAGACACCTTGCATAATTCTCTTGTATAAGACCATAATAGACTTCAGAAGCTCAAAACGTCAACTCAAGTCTGTTGCTCTAAAGCACTGATTCAAGATTTACCAGAGTTTAAGTTGGAGATTTAACTTTCAGGTCTATAAATGGATTATAAATACAGTGTTTAGTCTGTAAAAAATATCCCCTAAAAATATTGAATAAAAACACATTATCAAACTAAAATATAGTACATTCATTTCATTGACAAAAACATTTAATCAGGTAATTTTTGACCCACATGCGAAGAGCACAAGAGGGTTAAACACATTTATTACCAGCGTTTCGGCACAACAAGTGGCCTTTGTCAAGGTGACGTGGGTCCATCATGAAATCTGTGGAGTGTCACAATGCAATAACTCATTTTTTTCTCTGATTTAGGTTAGTAATATGACATTTTGGGCTGTTTTTGTGAGCGGTTGCAAATTTCCAGGGGTCACCTGAGGATAAACCTACAGTTTATTTGGTTAAGTACTTTTAGTGAGCTTCAAATCCTTGTGTGGGAAAGGTGTTTTTTGTGTGGTGTTCTGCAGAATGTGGACGTTTAACCAGAAGCGTCACCAGAACTGAACATCATAAATCATTGGGCTTGAGTAACTCGAGTACCGTCTTGTAGTTGTGGATGTTTTTTGGGCTCCTGATTTTTTAACTTTACTCACAGTTTCTCTAGTTGTTTTTTTCCATTAGGATGTGGCGCTCCGAGCGAGCGAACGCGTCCCCTCGGCGCTCATTAAACACTTAGTGCGCTCCGTAAACAAAGCATGGCTTGTGCCTCATTTTCCTCAAGCCCGGTTGTAAACCTCTGAGTTTAAGAGTGTGCTGCACTGCGGCCCATCCAGAACTGAGCTCGTGCCAAGAGCTGCTCAAACTCTCAGTAGAAACCGTGCTGGTGTCTCATTGCAACCGAACCAGAACCAGAACCTGCCCTTTAGTTTTTCTAATAACGAATTGGTGTGTGTGTGTGTGTGTGTGTTTGTTTGTGTGGGAAACCTGGGCCTGATGCCGGTTCTGTGTTCTGGTCGAGTGGAGACGGTCAATGGTTCTCACTGGCCCGTTGCGGCCACAGTTTCCACTGCGCTCTTTAATAGGGGTGTAACAATATATCATGTCACGATATATCGCAATACAAAAATGCATCAATATGTATTGTGTATAGTGAAAAAATTGGGGAAAAAGAGGTTTAGTGTCAGTACTACATTAAACCACTTTATATAATGGATAATAATGCAATGAGGGAATATTTGTGTGTCCTGATAATCCCAAATATTTTATGTTACCAGTAAAAAGTGGCCTACATTATTTTAAATGTATCTAGTCAGTGACAGAGATCAAGCATATTTGTCTAAAATAATTCTGTTTTCATCTTCAGAATCATGAATATTGTTATTCTGGTGTCTCTATTGTCCTGTGCTTTGGGTTTCAGCACCAAGTCCAAGACTATTCATTCACACACACAATGTAATATCAAATTTAGCAGTTTAATCAACAGTACATTTTCTGTTAACTAATGTCTTGGAGAATCCCAATAATGTCGTATCGTGAGTTCAGTATCGTGATGTGTATCAAATCGTGACATGAGGGTATCGTTACACCGTGTCCTAACTACACGCGACGTGCGATTTTAAAAGGTTATTTTCCATGTTAATCAGAGTGTGTGTCCTAACCAGCCGCGACGGCGACACGCGACGATTCTATTTTAGAAACGGTTTCTATTTTTCTGCGACGTCGCGCCGGAAACAACAAACACAAAGTGTGGCGATGATAATCTCAGGGACTGTTTAAGTGCTTTATTTAATGTTAAAAGTGTGTAATGTGACTATGAATATCATTTAGTGCTCCAGCTTTGTAGCTGTAAAAGCAACAATGGATAATTCACCTCAGATCTTGAAATTAAACAAATGGAAACAAGAACGTTCAAACTGTGAACAAACAAGTGTATTCTTTGACAAAGATTGTTTTAGTAACTCAGTAGCTTATGTATTTTTGATAATGTTTAAATGTTGTAATATTTGTGAATTTGATTATGTAGCGACTTATCCATGTTCTTGCGAGTGCCGTCAAGATTACTCTCTGGTGCCGCGAGACTCCGCCCACACGCTGTTCTGATTGGCTGACTCCGCCCACACGCTGTTCTGATTGGCTGTGGGTTTTGATTGATTTTGACACCTCTCGCAGTCGTGTCTAGTGTGGACAGACAAATGATTTGTCGCTGGAATCTTATCGCATCGCCTCCGGTTAGGACACGGTGTTACACACCTAGTCTTTTAATTGTGTTGCACAACACAGTTCCTGTGAAGATGTTCTGAATGTGATCATTTGGACTGTTTTTCTTATTGCCTGTTCTCTTGAGACTCCATTTGGAAAATGATCTCATGTTTTTTGTTGTCATTGTAAAATTATCCTCATGAGCGTTTTTCCGTTGAGGAAATTGATTGTGTAAAATATGTTTCACATGTTTCCATTCTTATCCATTCAGAATCAGAGCTGATGTAATCAGTGTGGAGTGATGGCATATTTGTGTAGGTTATTTTCCGCATGGTATTGTGTGAGGAAAAATGATCTTTTACCTTGTTTTTGTCTGTGTGAAGGTGGGGCTGAACACGCCACTGTGAAACTGTCCCGCATTAGCTCACCTGTGCGCCTCTGTCCTCCCAATGGAAACATTACAGAGTAACTGGGTACAGTTTCAGTGGTAAAATACAGGCTGAGATGTTTTATGGCCCCAGGAGCTTCAAACAAACCCATTAAGACTCTGGAGTTACAGTGAAACCAGTATAGATGAACATGAATCAGTCTCAATGAAAATTTCCATGACGGTACTGTAGACTGATAGATAAAAACAGATCTGTCTATCAATCAATTGGCCGTTCTATCATTCTCTCTATCATTCTGTCTATTGGTGGTTCTATCGGTCGTTCAAATAGAATGACATCTGTCATCTGTTCCATCTGTCATTCTATCTATCGTTCTATTGTTCCATCTATCAGTCGTTCTATCTGTTGTTCCTTCTATCAATCGTTCTATCGGTCGTTCCATCTGTCATCTGTTCTATCATCCATCTGTTCTATAGTTAGTCGTATAGAGCGACTGATAGATGGAACGATCGAATGACAGATGGAACGCCCGATAGAAGGATAGAATGAGCGATAGATGGAACGCTCGATAGATGAGATGGATGATCGCTCGTTCCATCTATCGACCGCTCTATCGGTCGTTCCATCTGTCTATCGGTTGCTCTATCATCCATCTGTTCTATAGTTAGTCGTATAGAGCGACTGATAGATGGAACGATCGAATGACAGATGGAACGCCCGATAGATAGAAGGATAGAATGAGCGATAGATGGAACGCCCGATAGATGAGATGGATGATCGCTCGTTCCATCTATCGACCGCTCTATCGGTCGTTCCATCTGTCTATCGGTTGCTCTATCGTTCCATCTGTTCTATCGTTCCATCTGTTCTATTGGGCGTTCCAACTATCATCCAACTCATCTATTCTATCATCCAACTCATCTATCAGTCGTTCCATCTTTCACTCATTCTATCCTATGTATCGGTCGTTCCATCTATCGCTCATACTATCCTTCTATCTATCAGTCGTTCAATCTATCATTCTATGCTTCTATCTATCGGTTGTTCCACCTATTGCTCTTCTATCCTTATATTTATTGGTCGTTCCATCTATCATTCTATGCTTCCCTCTATCAGTCTATCTGTCAATCTATTATTTTATAATTCTGTCTATCATTCTATCGTTCTATCAGTTGTTCTATCTATCTGAATGGTTAGTGTTATTAATGTGTAATGGTGTTTTTATTTGTCTACTTTATTCTCTTGTATCGCTCAGAATGTTGGACATCACTCAAAATGTTGTTGTATGTTGATGAACGATTATGACAGCGATTGTTTACTTTAGACTAATGCTCTGATGGATTGTGCAATTAAGAGTCGGTTGTTGGTGTTTTGCAACATCCGTCATGTATGTGTTACGTGCACGTCAGGTTACAGGAGAACAGTGTGTATACGAGACATGAGGAGTGTGTGTGTTGTGCTGAAAGGTCAGGTTGTCTATGGCAGGGTCTCTTGGCCTTTCCTAAAAATAGGTGTCATGGAGTCAGAAGGCCACATCTGCATCAGCGCTACCCTCTGAAGTGTGTGTGTGTGTGTGTGTGTGTGTGTGTGTGTGTGTGTGTGTGTGTGTGTCCATCTGTTCTATCGGTCGTTCCATCTCGCTCATTCTATCCTTCTATCTATCGGGCGTTCCATCTATCGGTCATTCCATCTATCGCGCATTCTATCGGTCGTTTCATCTATCGCTCATTCTATCCTTCTATCTATCGGTCGTTCCATCTATCGCTCGTTTCATCTATCGCTCATTCTATCCTTCTATCTATCGGGCGTTCCATCTATCGCTCATTTCATCTATCACTCATTCTATCCTTCTATCTATCGGTCATTCTATCTATCGCTCATTCTATCCTTCTATCTATCGGTCATTCCATCTAGCGCTCATTCTATCCTTCTATCGGGCATTCTATCGGTCGTTTCATCTATCGCTCATTCTATCCTTCTATCTATCGGTCGTTCCATCTATCGGTCGTTCCATCTATCGCTCGTTTCATCTATCGCTCATTCTATCCTTCTATCTATCGGGCGTTCCATCTATCGCTCGTTTCATCTATCACTCTTTCTACCCTTCTATCTATCGGTCATTCTATCTATCGCTCATTCTATCCTTCTATCTATCGGGCGTTCCATCTATCGGTCGTTCCATCTATTGCTCATTCTATCCTTCCATCTATCGGGCGTTCCATCTATCGGTCATTCCATCTATCGCTCATTCTATCCTTCTATCTATCGGGCGTTCCATCTATCGGTCATTCCATCTATCGCTCATTCTATCCTTCCATCTATCAGGCGTTCCATCTATCATTCTATCGGTCGTTCCATCTATCGCTCATTCTATCCTTCTATCTATCGGGCGTTCCATCTATCGGTCGTTCCATCTATCGCTCATTCTATCCTTCCATCTATCAGGCGTTCCATCTATCGGTCATTCCATCTATCGCTCATTCTATCCTTCTATCTATTGGGCGTTCCATCTATCGCTCATTCTATCCTTCTATCGGGCATTCTATCTATCGTTTCATCTGTCGCTCATTCCAACCTTCTATCTATCGGGCGTTCCATCTATCATTCTATCGGTCGTTCCATCTATCGCTCATTCTATGCTTCTATCTATCATCGTTCTATCCTATCAGGCGTTCTATCTATTTTATCATTCTATCGGTCGTTCCATCTATCGCTCATTCTATGCTTCTATCTATCATCGTTCTATCCTATCAGGCGTTCTATCTATTTTATCATTCTGTCTATCATTGTATCATTTTATCATTCTGTCTATCATTCTATCTATCTGAATGTTTAGTGTTATTCATGTGTAATGGTGTTTTTATTTGTCTACTTTATTATCTTGTATCACTCAGAATGTTGGACATCATTCAAAATGTTTGTTCACAAGTTGTTGTACGTTGATGAACGATTATGACAGAGATTGTTTACTTTAGACTAATGCTCTGATGGATCGTGCAATTAAGAGTCGGTTGTTGGTGTTTTGCAACATCCGTCATGCATGTGTTACGTGCACGTCAGGTTACAGGAGAACGGTGTGTATGCGAGGCATGAGGAAGTGTGTGTCTTGGCCTTCCTAAAAATAGGTGTCATGGAGTCAGAAGCCCACATCTGCACCAGCGCTACCCTCTGAAGGGTGTGTGTGTGTGTGTGTGTGTGTGTGTGTGTGTGTGTGTCCATCTGTGTTGCTCAGTTAGATGATGTATCTGTAATTGTGTCGTGACTTTATCTTAAAGAGCTTAAATCATTCATTGTCATGCGCCGGTGCTCTTCCTCTCGGTCACGACAACAGAGATGAAGAGAGGCCACGCTAATGTCTCGGCTTTCACTTTCACCGTATATCAGATTGAAACGCAGCGTCCAGATTAAACGTCTGCTCTTAAATTTAAATGTAATTAAATTGAACCCGGCCCGAATTTATTATTTATTATTATTTTTTACATGGTGCCTTTAAAGCAAGCTTCTCATGATGCTTACACAAAAAAGAGAACAATAAAACAAAACGCATACATAAGAGAATAAAATCAAGTAAAAGCTATCCTAGATATATATTTTTAAAAAATTGACGTTTAGAAGTTTAAAAGTGGGATACTGATTAATAATTCACCCTTATGTTGACTTAAAGGAGGCATTATGTTAGTTAGAAAAATAACTCGTAAGATTTTCCATGTTTTATTTAATATTATAGTAATCCTTTTAATTTAGTTGAAGTTTATAGTAAAAAAATACAATTTACAAAGCTCCTTTTAAGCAAACTTTCCATGTTTAGAAGTTTAAAAATGGGAATCTTTGACTTAAAGGTGCATATTGTTAGTTAGATTATTATTATTTGTTGTTGAAATTGTTTAATATTTAATTAAATAAAGAGACGTATGTGATGTGTGGACATAATGTTCTGCACGGTAGGAATGACCCTCGGGAACAGCACATCATGGCACGTTCGTCACGCTTTGAGCGCTTTGGAGTCTCTCTTAGTGACGGGACTGCATGTCCTTTTAGTGCAGATGCATGCTGGGAAATTGCAGAGCGAGTCTCCCTCAGCATGTCACAATGGAGACGATGGTGTTCGGAGGGAGGGAGGGGAGATGCTGAAGAATGCTATGTCACTGGTGCCGCTGCGTATATTTTTTCTCTCTCTCTCTCTCTCTCTCTCTCTCTCTCTCTCTCTCTCTCTCTCTCTCTCTCTCTCTCTCTCTCTCTCTCTCTCTCTCTCTCTCTCTCTCTCTCTCTCTCTCTCTCTCTCTCTCTCTCTCTCTCTCTCTCTCTCTCTCTCTCTCTCTCTCTCTCTCTCTCTGTGCGTGTCGGTGTCTCTCGCTCATCGTGACTGCTCGCTGATGCATCCCCTCCCCCCGCCTGCAGCATCACAGCGGATCCAGAGACGAAACTCACCATGCAGGATGTTAACTTGATGAGCACGTCATTTGTGTCGCTACTAGTGATGTTTTATTGTGTGTGTGTGTGTGCTAGGAATGGGAATCTTAAACAGAGTTCACCCAAAAATGATATATATATATATATATATATATATATATATATATATATTTTTTTTTTCATTATTTCTTCACCCTCATGTTGTTCCAAACCTGTATTAGTTTCTTTCTTCGATTGAACACAAAAACTATATTTTAATGAATGTTGGATATCAAACAGTTAATGGACCCTATTGGCTGGCTGCCGTCAACTGGTTGATTACATTCTTTATAATATCATATGTTCAATTGAAGAGAAACTCATACAGGTTTGGAGCAACTTGAGGGCGAGGAAATGATGACAGAAGGTAGTTGCCGCCCCACTTTAAAAGTAAACTATAAATATTATTTTATTTTATAACTTTACTGGGAACGCCAAAGTCTTGGTTCGATTTCCAGGGAATTCATAAACTGATCAAATGTAACAAGTCACTATGGATAAAAGCATCTGCCGAATGCATAAATATAAATATATAAAATAAAGTAAAATATTTTTTAATATAAAATAAAATTATCAAAAGTATCTAAAAAATGTAAGGGATAATATTAAAAATAAGGAATAATATAAGATAGTAAAATGTATTATCCTAATATTAAAATTAATCTAAAATGTAAAACTAAAAAAAAAGATTTTTTTTAATTAAAATATAATAATCATATTTAAAATGTATATATAAAAAAATAAAAAAAATATTCAAAGAAAAAAAATGTGCACATGCACAACCAAGCGTCAGAACTTTATATTTTGTTATTCTGTTCTCGGCTTTGTTTCAGCTCGTTAAGTGAGTCAGACTGATTTAGATCAATCACAATTTGTGACTGATTCATTAAATAAGGCGTTTGACGAGTGTTTTGTGCCGGTTCTAATAAAGAACGGTGACTCGACAAGCGCCTGTTATCAGGTTGAGTTTCGGCAGCGCCGTCCACCATTAAATCTCAATGGTCAAAAATCCTGCTGGTGTAATTGTTCTTTAATCATCAGCTCATCAAGTGTGGACAGACCGGCTGTGCGAGTCTTTCATCGTGTCTTTATTTCCCGTCTCATCCGTTTCAGACCCAAAATTGAGGAAACGCTTATTTTTGTTCCAGTATTTTTGAACAGGAATGCATTAATATCTGCTGCGCTGCCATCTTGCTGAGGTTGCAAGCTGGCACTGATGAGATCTCGGTGAAGGGTGAACGCAGGAATAAAGAGAGAGAGAGAGAGAGCACGTGAGGGGTGCAGTGCACGAGGGTGGAGCTTAGCATCAGGCAATACCCTTTCTAATTCTCTCCATCTTTCTCTCGCTCTCTCTCTCTCCATCTCTCTCTCTCTCTCTATGTCTGGTCTGCGCAGTGACGCCGGTATCACTGTCTCTCCTCCTGTCTTGCTTTTCACCAACGATTTTTCTGGAATATTCTGAGCAACAGGAACATCTCCGAGTGGACATTGTGCATCTTTGTGATCGGGGTGTGTGTGTGTGTGTGAGGTGGCGAAACACACGCTGTTCTCCGCCGAGGGAAGGATGGTTTTGCCGGCTGGTCTTGCAGCGTTTCTCATCCGAGTGTGTGTGTGTGTCTCCTGGGCAAGCGCGCCATGAGCCGGACCAAACGCGTCTCCTGCTCAATGCTCAACTGCTTCGTAAGTGATGCACTTTCTATCTCTGTGTGTGTGTGTGTGTGTGTGTGTGTGTGTGTGTGTGTGTGTGTGTGTGTGTGTGTGTTCTACTGAGGAAACGAGTGAAGAGATCTGCACATGAGCTGCTCCACAAGTTCAGGAGAAAGAAGAGATTCAGAATATCTGGAGGCCTTCAGTCTTTCTCACTATAGACTCGCTTTATTCTAAATGTTGGAAAACTTTGGTATAACAGAGAATATTGAAATTACTTTGGTATAACTATTATAATTTTGTAATGCTATTATTTTTATTAGTAGTAGCGGAAGTCAATTAAAAAATATAAGTATAATATACCAATTATATTATTGTTTTTTTGTTTAGAATATAATGTTTCCACTGTTATTTTTATTATTATTAATTAGTTAATAATAATGAAGATTGTATCATTTACTATTATTATTTTGTATAATAATAATAATAATAATCAGTAATAATAATATTTATTATTATTATACTAAATAAAGGGTAAATGATGATATAGGTCTACGCTTTTCATTATTAAACCAATTAATAATAATAATAGTATTAGTAATGGGATTATATTATATTTTACTGTTATTATATAGTATAATAAATAACAAAGATTTATTATTATTGAGAGAATTCATATTTATTATTGATGAGAATATCATTATTTACCATTATTATTTAGTATAATAATAAAATAATATAATATTTATTGTATTGTATTATATAATATTGTATTATATTACATTATTATAATTTTTTTGGTTTGATTCCCATATTCTGATCGTTTGAAAGTGGTATTTTGACTCAGTATGTTGAGCTCTTTAGTTTCTGTTTAAGATCACATGAATTTTTTGTTGTTGTTGTTGGTTTGATATTCCCATATTTACACGTGCTTTAACTTTCCTCTAGTTTTGTTTGATTGTGGTATTTTGACTATGTTGAGCTCTTTAGTTTCCGTTTAAGATCACATGACTCGTCTAGTGCGTCGCCTATAATATATATATTTTTTTTATTATTATTTTTTTTTTGGTTTGATATTCCCATATTTACACGTGCTTTAACTTTCCTCTAGTTTTGTTTGATTGTGGTATTTTGACTCAGTATGTTGAGCTCTTTAGTTTCCGTTTAAGATCACATGACTCGTCTAGTGCGTCGCCTATAATAATTTATTTTATTTTATTTTATTTTATTTTATTTTATTTTATTTTATTTTATTTTATTTTATTTTATTTATTTATTTTTATTTTTATTTATTTTTATTTATTTTTATTTATTTTTATTTTTTTATTTATTTTATTTTTTTGGTTTGATATTCCCATATTTACACGTGCTTTAACTTTCCTCTAGTTTTGTTTGATTGTGGTATTTTGACTCAGTATGTTGAGCTCTTTAGTTTCCGTTTAAGATCACATGACTCGTCTAGTGCATCGCCAATAATAATTTATTTTATTTTATTTATTTTTCATTTTTTTATTTTTTTTGGTTTGATTCCCATATTTACACGTGCTTTAACTTTCTTCTAGTTTTGTTTGATTGTGGTATTTTGACTGTATGTTGAGCTGTTTAGTTTGCGTTTAAGATCACATGACTCTGGTGTAGTGCGTCTATAGAGTGTGTTATGTAACTGGAGGGGAACGTGATGAGATGTTATCGCAGTATTGCTGAAGGGTGAGTCTCTCCTGCTCACTCAGCACTTCAGCGTCTCCTCCTTGACGGTAATGAGGACGTGTTACATGGAGACGGGGATGCAGGGGTGTCAGGGAGGCTCAGGGTGTTGAAGATGACCTTCTGATTGGTCCATCAGGAACACATTTGCATAAAGGACTGTAGGCAGTTGATGTCATGTTATTAGCATGACACTTTTCCAATTTATTGATAGATTAAAAAGAAAGAAAATCAGCCTTTCTTATACAGGGATTTCTTAAGAGCCATTAGTTGACGAACCAATAAAAAATATTTTTTATGGATTTTGAAAATATGTATTTTTGCATGCTTCTAAGCATGAGGATATATAAAAAAAAAATATATATATATATAACATAATTATAAAAATAACATGTGTAAAGGGTATTTAGTGTATATAAAGCATTTTATTAGTCAAATTTACGGCAAAAGCTTTTTTTTACTTATATATTATAGAATTTATATAGTCTTTATATTTATAATCAAGCAAAAAAACTAAATTTTAGCTATTTTTTTAACTTGTATTTTATAGACTAATATAAAATAACTAAATTTATATAGACTTTATATTTGTAATCCACCAAAAAGCTTTTTTTTAAATGTATTTTATAGACTATCAAATTATAACTATATTAACTATACTAAACTAGACTAACTAAAATAACTAGAGCAAAAATAACTTTTATTTTAAAAATTACATTATGAAAAATTATGCATGCATACATACATACATGCATACATACATACATACATACATTAATTGATATTTGATAGACTAATATAAAATGACTATAAAAAAATAACTTTTGTAATTTAGTATATAAAGCTTTTTATTAGTTGAATTTCTGTTACTGTAACAGAATCACTCATGCATCACGTAAGATGTTGGTCATATTACACACACACACACACACACACACACACACACACACACACACACACACACACACACACACACACACACACACACACACACACACACACACACACACACCTACATTAGTCTGAAGATTTTCCTATATTTGATCCCGATGTAAGTGTGTGTTCTCAGGGAGAGGCTGAGAGCAGTAAAAGGCTTTTATCAAATGAAGAAAGATTGTTCCATTCCTGTGACGTCCTCTCAGCATCTGATTGAGCAGTAATGTGGGCTGTGTGTGTGTGAGTGTGAGTGTGAGTGTGTTGTTCTCTACAGGCTCATGCATGTGCATATTTTGGATGCATTTTCCCGGCACGCTCGATCTATGTTTGTAGTCCCGTACGAGAGATGCGTCTGTCACACACTCGTTCGCTCGTCCCGTGAGTCACACACTCGTCGCTCCTGGAGCCACGCTGGCAGCTGTGCTTCCTCATATGAGGTGTGTCGTGTGGAGCTGCACTAAACCCTGCGGGCAGAAGTGGACTCGTGACTAACACTCCTGCAATCTCAAAGCTTTCCTCAATTTATATCAAGAAAATCATTTTGATGCAGCTCTATGTATGATATACATAACTCTCAAACAGGGCATAGTCATAATTAACAATGCAAACTCATTAATCTCGCTTACTATTACGTTATATTTACATACTGTTGTGTTGTTTATGTTGAGCGCTCAATTTTTACAGTTCTGTTCACTGAACGCAAAATGTAATGAAAGCATGTGGGTTATATGCACTTTCCTTCACTTATTATAGTATTAATTATATTTCTATATATAAATGAATATAGATGGATATCAGCATTATTTGTATGCGTTTAATAATATATACATATTCATTTTTAGGTATTTTTATATTTAAATGTATATAAAGTTTATATGGATGGATAGATAGATATTGTGTGTGTATTATAAATAAAAACAAACATTTTAAAAACTTGAAAGCTAAAATAAACAATAAAAAATATTATTTTATTTGAGCAACATTTTCGTTTAGTTTAACTTTGCAAAAACGGATAAATAAAAACATATTTTTAAATAACTGACAAAAACTTTATATTTATATTTTCTGTTTTCACTTTAATTTGAGTTAAAGTCCAATACACTGTATACATGCAAGAGAGCGATATTCTTGTAGCAAAATATCTAAGTTTATATCGCTGTAGTAAAATGACAATAATTATGACGTGTTGTTGGCTCACCGAGTGGACGGCAATATAATAAAGACTCTAAAGCTTTGTAAATGATGTTTAAATTGATGAATAATCATAATAAACATTTCTTCTGCCATATAGGATACAGCGAGTTCATTAGTTTAAGTGCAGGCTGTTAATGTTTGCCTGAAGGAGCTTGGTGCATTAATATACTGTAGTTAAACTGATGTGGTTCCAGCTGTGTGAATGTATATGTATATGTGTGTGTGTGTGTGTGTGTGTGTGTGTGTGTGTGTGTGTGTGTGAAGCCTGTAGTTTCTCTGTCCTGTGTTGAAGGACACTGTAGGATCTCCTGAGGCGTTCGTCTGTGGAACATGATGTTGGTTATTAGTCAAGCTCTCGTGCAGATATACGTGACCCTGGGCTACAAAACCAGTCACATGGGTCATTTTTTATTTTTATTTAGATGTATACATCACATGAAAGCTGAATAAATAAGCTTTCCATTGATGTATGGTTTATGATAGGACAATATTTGGCTGAGATACAACTATTGTAAATCTGGAATCTGAGGGTGCAAAGAAATCAAAACATTGAGAAAATCTCCTTTAAAGTTGTTCATTTATGTTGGCGATTGTGCTGCATTCACTCACACAAATACATGTTTTATATATTTACGGTAGGAAATTTACAAAATATCTTCATGGAACATTATCTTTACTTAATATCCTAATGATTTTTGGCATAAAAGAAAAATGGATAATTTTGACCCATACAATGTATTGTTGGCTATTGCCACAGATATACCCGTGCGACTCGAGACTGGTGACGTGATCCAGGGTCACATATTAGATTAAGATGAAACACAATGTGTGTGTGTGTGTGTGTGTGTGTGTGTGTGTGTGTGTGTGTGCTGTCCTGCCCCAGATATCTCTGTGTTTCGCTCCTGGTGACGCTCTGATCTCCTGAAAGATTCATTAGCAGCGGGAGAGACTGAACTCAGAAACATTTGTTCTTCATCTCTGTTCCTCCTCTTCGTCTTCTCTTCTCTCCTCTCTGAGGTTTGATTGTTACCCAGATTGTAATTAGTGATGCACTGAAGTTTCAGCAACCCAAAAATAAATGTTCCCGTTTCGGGCAAAACCGTGGCGTTTAATTTCGTGCAACGGATGAACTACGACGGGTTTAGCGATCAGCGATCAGTCTTCATTCATGATGGAACGAGATCTTTTAGGCTGTGATGTTCTGTTGATGCGCGTGCAGAACAGCACTGAACATCATTTGTGTTGATACTTTTGAGAAGTCCCCTGTGAAAATCCAGCTTTTAATGTAGTTTATGTGTCTATGTGGTGTTTTTAATATGCTTTAAGACAAACCATGTGTAAATTCATAAGTCGACACCATTGCTGAGTATTTCCTCCTTAAAACTGCAGTGAACCAAAGACAGTCTCAAAAACACGCTTTGAAATCGCTGGTGTTTCTGACGTCACAAACTACCTTGTAACCAATCAGATCAACGTGTGATCGTCAACCAGTGGATCTCTGAGCTGAGTGAGTGGAGGCGGGGCTCATTTGCATATTCATAGAACCACGCATACTTAATGAGGCAAGCTATTTTATATAGCGAATATATATTTATTTATTTTATTTTTTTGGGTGATGAGTTTTAAGAAATAACTTTAATAAAACAGCTTGTAAACATTATATTTTTACTTAAGGCGAGACACTACAGGTGAATAGGGTACAATTTTAAAATAATAGATATCACCATGAAACTTCCTCAGTTGATTACTTACACAAGTATATAAAAAAAATGTATTACAAGTTTTAGAAATTTGTATGTTTAATTATGCAAATTAGGCATTATCTCATTAAATATGCACGATTTTGCATATATTTTCGGTAGATAGATCTGAACATATGATAAAGCCAGGTGCAAAATTCTTTTTTCATTTTGTTTACACACAAAATAAAATAAATTTCAGGATATATGCTTTCATTACCTAGGAAATCTAAATATATTGTCCATAGCCTTAAATCGCTAAAAAAATTTTTTTTATTAAAATGTCACATAAATCAGGCCAGGAATGATTTATTAACAAATCCCTCTGAAAATATCTTCAGAATACTGCTAAGTGTATAACTGGAGAGTTTGGTGTGCACAGGTGCCACATAGGCTGAGATGTTTGTACTGGAGAATCACAAAAAACTCATTTTGAGAAAACGGCATTTAAAGATTTAAACGGCTCTAAATGAGATCTCGTCGTTAGCTTTAAATCCCCCTTTGGACATTCATGATTGGTCACTGATAGAAAGGAAATGCCCATATTTGGTTTACACAGCGTTGTGCAGGAGACTCAGAGCTTTACAACGAGACCGGTCACGACAGACGTCAGTGAACAGACGGAGCTCGGCGTGTCGCGCTGGAACACTAACTTCCTGGTAAATTCGGGAGAAACTTACTGCCGCAAGTAAACAAAAGGTGATAAAATAAACATCTTAATGTATATTTTCAACGTTTTCTTTATAGCAGCTTGAAAGAACACATATTGAAGGAGTAAACTAGCCCAAAATCTCAACACTGACCACTGCATGAAAAGCGATGTGTTTGCCTGCCGTGTCTCGCCTTAACCTGTCGTCTTTATTTTTTTATTTTTTTTATGCATGTTTGAATAAATCTGTCATGAAAACAAGTTATGACAGCCAGCGTTCAAATGTTTATATTTTAACAGTTAATTGGAGTAGAAACATAATTTTATCATTAAAAAGTTATTTAAACTGTCATATGTGCAATTTAATTGTTTAAATGGATTAATTAAACTTAATTTTCAGCTTTTGTTTTTGGCTAAATTAATACTTTTAAATTGCTGTTTTGTTTAAAAGTTCAGCTTGTGCGTCACTAGTTTTAATAGAAGTTCGATGCGTGCGTCTGTTCAAGCACAACTAGTTTTCCCTGAGGTTGTTGGGTAATCTTGTGTTTTGCAGACGTACTTAGTAATTGCAAACCTGTTTGTTTTAATTGCTCGACGTCAATGTGAATTGTGGCTATTGTATCAAAACGCTTCTAATTTATATTATGTAAGAGATGCCTGTCACATGCATTATGGATCTATTTCCATATGGTATTTGCGGCATCCCGTTGGAAGAAAATTCAATTAAAATGAATGAAATGATCCAATAAATGTGACATGCATCCACAGCACATGCTCTCAATATATGAGTGGCTTATTGCTTGAACATTTGTTAACCCAGACCAGGCGTTTCGTAAAAAAAAGAACTTTTTCTCCTCCTTTTGTGCATGGATATGTGGGAAAAGTAAACCGGAGTTGGAATTCCTGAAGTATCCATGGAAGCGAGACTCATTCATGGATGAATGCTTGTCTGGAAGTGTTTGAATGAGTTTTAATCTCAATAGCTGTCCTGTAATAATCTCTAAAAGTCAATCTAACTCATGCACTTCCCACAGGATTACAATAGATGATGATTGTTTTTAATGAATTAAACCAATAGCTGTCCCGTTCCAAAAACCTCTTTCAGTAATTCATGCTCGCGTCTGTTCTGCAACACCATAGAGAACTGGAGCTGGCTCGTATGACGGGATATGACAGAAAATAAATCCAGTGACACAAACCAAACCAGTGTTATTTTAGTATTATCTATATACTATTGTAGGTTTCATTCATATTTTGAATTGGCTTTTATTTATTTTTTATCTTCACGCTTCATTTTATTTTTAGTATGTTTTAGTAATATGTGTTTTTGCCCTTTTTTTTTTTTTCATTATTTTTATATTCTTTTTATTTTTCCTATTTACCTTTTTTATTTCAGTTTTAGTAATTTTAGTACCTTGACTTTTTCATTGTCAGGTCGCACCGATTTCAAAAAATGTATCGTCTTGCTATAGAAAAAGGCTGTTTTCTTCTCTATTTCCAAATAGGTAGGAAAACTTCAACACCCATAATGCACTGGGCATGTTGCCGTCCAAGGCCACGCCCACCAGTCTGCTATTGATACGCTTAACAGAGTCAAATACCGCCTTGCTTTAGTAGGAAATACTTCTTAGCAAACTTTTACTCATAATGCTGTCGATTTGTATCGTTCCCGGATGCAAGAATTCAAGGAGTAAACGTTCAGTGGGAGTGAGTTACTTTAAGTTTCCAGTAAAGGATACAATAGATAATGGCTGCAAATAATCATAAATACAAACAGAACGCCGTGAAATGTGCAAAACCTCCATATTTGTAGTCAACATTTAAATCTGGATGACCACGAACACAGTGTTTTAGACCCGACGGAGGGGAAAACAAAACAAAACGCGTCGCGTTCTGGTAAGAAAGCTGTTGTCATAGTGTTACATTTCTACCAGACAAAGTATGATACAATTACCAGTGATAAACCTATACTTACAATAACTCTTCTCTTATGATCCGACTGTCCGTGGCAGGGACGCAGGGATGCAGAAGTATAATCTGTCGTTTTCAAGAAAACCCTGGAGCTGTCAAAAGACATTTCTTGGAGAGTCTCGGAGAACGAGTAAACATTCTGCATTTACTACCGACATTGTAAGAAAACAAAGCAGGTTGAAAATGGCTGAAATTACACTTAACTTATTTAGTTAGTTGTTAATGTAAAAAAAACACAAAAACATCCTTTATTTTTTATTTTTTTAGCCCTATTTATTTTGTTTTCATTTATCTTATCTATACATTAGCCTAAGTTTTAGTTTTTTTTGTGTTTTTGTAAATCTTTTTGTTAATTTTAATGCAATAAATAAATAATCATCTTATATATATATTTTTTTTATTTCAGCCCTATTCTTTAGTTTTCATTTATCTTATCATTATCTATACAGTAGCCTAAGTTTTAGTATTAACATTTTTTTTTGTGTGTGTTTTTGTAATTTTTATAATTTTTCAATACAGCATTTGTATTTGAATTTTAGTTTTACTACTTTTTCATTTTTTATTTTTTATTTCTCATGGTTATTTAAAAGTTATAACATTTTGAGTTGCATTTCCAGCAAAAGTAGCTATATCATGAATATTCCATGACTGTGATGGAGAATCGCTCGGACGCTTGTTGTTAATGCATTAGTGCAGCGTCGCCCTGACTCGTGCTTCGTCTAGTGTTACTCTAGAACAAACAACTGAGGTAAAGCGAGGGATGGGGGAGGAGGAGCGTGACGAAGCAAAAACTCTGCGTCCTCAATCAACGTGTTCCCAGAGAACACAGGAGACGTCGGACACTTTTCCACTGAGGGTTCGTGCGTTCGTCTTGAAGTGATGAGTTGATTGGTCTCAGGGTCACCTGACCCCCTTCTGAAGCTACAAGTACATTGTGTTTTCTGTAAGCGGCCCAAAGGTGATGGTTAGTTATGTGAGATGGTTTTTTGTTTCTAGAAATGTACTTTATGCATGTTTCTCACTACACAAGCTTCACTGCTTCTGTCAATATATATATATTCATAAATACAAGAAAAATACAAATTAAGTAATAAATGAAATGCATGAAAAATTAATTAAATTAAATATGTACAATGTATTTTTGTAACCGTTTGAAGATAATCTGGCTGAGCAGGTCATTAAAGTTAAGTTAAATTAAACTCTTGACTTGTTTATGGTTATTACCTAAAGAACCTGCGGAGGTTGTTAGCACAGTATTGCAAGAATATATATTAGTCAATAAAAACACAAACAATCATAAATATTTAATAAATAAATTAAATTGAATATGTATATTGTGACCAGTGTCATTTTAGCATTATTTATTTGAATTGGCATTTCTTTTTAATTTTTTTTTAATTTTTTGTTTTTAATTTTAATTTGAGTAATTTTTTGTGTTTTTATCTTTTATTTAGTGATTTTATTTTTTTATTTCAGTTTGTACTTTTAGGCAACAATTTCAATAATTTTTCTGTTGACACAATTTTCATTTAATATTTATATTTTATTTTACTTTAGCTTTACTTCAGCTTTTTTTTTCACTTATGATTTTTAATAGCTTTAGTTAACAATAGACTGGGACTGCATTCTTGAAATGCGTCGTCTGAACGTTTGGTTTGCGTTGTTAGAATGTTTCTAGCCTCAATGTTCCAGACAGATGCTAAAAATATCACCGTCTCCTCCTCCTTTCTGATTTAGTCGTCACTTCGTACGTTCGGCTTGCGTTTTCGTATCAGTTTTGGCCTCGTTCCCGGTCCTATTTCTGTCCTATAACTTGTTTAAGAAGGAGTCTGTGTGTTCTCACTGCAGCGTTTGAAGATCCCTGTGTCACTCTGAGCTTTTTATAGCACGTCTGCAGCCGAGGCTCTTTAGGAGAGTAAAATCTTTCCGTTAAGGCCGTCCTGCGTCTGTTTAAGGAGGTTTGGGTGTTGGACTAAACCACAATGATGTCTCCGTCTTTTACCAGAACGCTAAACGCAGCAGAACTGGTCCGTCGGCTTACTGAAAAAGAAAAGATATACGTTGAGGATGGAGAACGTGATTAATTGCTCATGGGATTCACTGAGTGATGGATTGAAAACTCAAGCCCATCAGAAAGATTGATCTTAAATCAATCACACACACACACACTCTCTCTTTTCTCATTTCAGTTCTGTGATTTATTGCTCTTGTCTGGCGCCTCCACATCCGAACATCACCACAATAGCTTGGGATTTATCTGCTGCATTTATTTCATTGCAACTTAGTACATTTTGGTTTGATTTTCAATGCATGTCTCTAGGTTAGGGCTGCGCGGTTAATTGAAATGAATCCGAAATCACAATATGGCTATTATCAGATTGCAAAACCTGCAATTTAATTAAATAAATAGATGTTGCATGTTTTAGAGGAAAGCGCAGCATTGTGTTCATTTACACGTGAGCAGCTCATTGTCCGCCGGTGTTTTCAGTGTCTCAATACACAGCATCTCCTGCTCAACATGATCTCCTTCTGCATCGAATCATTTTAACAGGCATTTGTGAACGTGCGCCAAATATCTTCACACATATGACCCTGGATCACGTCACCAGTCTCGAGTCGCACGGGTATATCTGTGGCAATAGCCAACAATACATTGTATGGGTCAAAATTATCCATTTTTCTTTTATGCCAAAAATCATTAGGATATTAAGTAAAGATCATGTTCTATGAAGATATTTAGTAAATTTCCTACCGTAAATGTATAAAACATTTATTTTTGTGAGTGAATGCAGCACAATCGTGAACATAAATGAACAACTTTAAAGGAGATTTTCTCAATGTTTCGATTTTTTTTGCACCCTCAGATTCCAGATGTACAATAGTTGTATCTCAGCCTATCCTAACAAACCACCCATCAATGGAAAGCTTATTTAGTCAGTGTTCAGATGATGTATAAACCTCAATTTCAGAAAATTGACCCTTGTGACTGGTTTTGTGGTCCAGGGTCACATATTTGAATGTACATATGTACACATACTTATACTTACCAACACAAGAGAAGGGCTTTTAAGGGATCCGGTTTTACGTTAGATTAAAAGTTTTTGTTTCCCCAGATCGTGCAGTGCTATTCCTGGTCTTTTTGTGAACCGTTCATTAGTGCTTGTTCCACCGTTCACGCGCTTTCTCTTTTCTTAGCTCAAAGTCACACACCCAATACTGGCTACGTTTACATGCAACCAAATAATTTGTTAGTACCCATGTCTGGTCATAAATAATTATGACCAGACATGGGTAAATATTAAAGGGGTCATTGACATTGTAATATATTTTGGCTAAAATTCCTCAATGGTTGTGTAAAACAACACCCTTTTTACCTCCTCAAAAACAGCTCCGTTCACAGCGACCCATTTCGGTGCATGTCTCTTTAAATGATAATGAGCAACTGCTCCCCCCCCCACCCTCTTCCAATGGGGCATGTTGACACAAGACACAAAGTGATGCCATGGCAACCTGCTTGGCAGAAAGTATACAAATGGCTGAGGGCGGAAATATGCTAATACGGGAAATTATGCTAATACAGGAAATTATGCTAATACAGGACAGTCCGTCAGTGGTTGTGGGCGGAGCATGAGCAATATGACATCATATTGGTCAGAAAATCCAAACGGCTTGATTGAGTGTTGAGGCTTTTTGAGGATAAAAAAAAAAGAGTGAATGGATTTTTTTTTATTGTGTGGTGATTGTTCACACACTGCAAAGACACATTTATATGCAAACACCATATAAAAGTGAATTTTGCATCCGATGACCCCTTTAAGTCTTGCTGTTTAAATCAATTAAAGAACCAATGTAGGAGAATGGTTATAATGCACAAACAGCGGGAAACTGTATATGCATGTCAAAAAATCTATTCCGATTTGAAGCTTTGTGACATGTAAACGTGCACATCAACCCGATCACTTGTTTAGTGTTCATGTACTGTTCATGTAAACTAGGTTCAGATTCATCAATCGGAATGAATTCAGTCCGATTGAAACAAAAGTTGTTCATGTAAACCTAAATGAATGACGTTCTTCCTCTGTCAGCCTCACATTGGTTCCAGTATGATTTCACCTTCAAGGGCCGATCTCTGGCTCGTTGCCTGTCGATTGCAATCCTCAGAGAGTTTCTGCTGGCTCCACGCCTCGGGACACGGAAACAATGGCTTTCCATTCATCCGCTTAATGGGGAAAGTGCTGGATAATTTACATGGGATAAAGGGGGCGGCTGAAGAGTGAAGAGATTTCTTTGGCTAATACGAGAGCTCCGCAACCATTCATTTCTCTTAACTGACAGAACTTTTCCCATCTATTCTCCATTCCAGCCAAAAACACACTTAGACTCTGTTGCAATATCTAGTGCACTACGTAGGCAGCATGTTAAGACATTAGAGGTGCACTTATAGTCCAAACGGTAGACCGCATAAACTTTATTCTAAGATATCTTATTTTGCCATCTTTGCATGTATAGTATCTGGAGAAGATACTCCCATAATTCATTGCAATGAGCTTGGTTGGACAAACCATCCATGATGGTGACCGCAGCAAGAGAAATGTTGGTGTAAATGTAATTATAAGCAATGTAGCAGCAGACTTTGCACAGTAAAGCAAAACAAGAAAATACTATGGGCCCTATTTTAATGATCTGAAACGCAAGTATCAAGCGTGAAACGCAAGTAACTTTGTTTGCGGATCTCGGGCGCTGTTGCTATTATACCGGCGGGATAAATGACTCTTGCGCCCGACGCAAATCTAAAATGTGTTGGTCTGAAGTAGCTTCATTACTCATAGGTGTGGTTTGGGCTAGGGATGCAACGATACCATTTTTTCAGAACCGATCCGATCCGATACCAAAAATTCTGAGTATCGGCCGATACCGATCCGTACCGATACCAGCGCAGTTTTTTTTTAATCAAGTAGAATTTCTATAACTCTGTGTTGAACTGATAATAAGAACTGAAAAAAGAAAAACAACAACAAAAAATATATGATCATAATCTGACATAAATGCTATTATAAACTAGATTAGTGGATAATTCAGCAGTAAAATTTAGTCTAGAAAAATTACGAGTGCACAATAATTGTATAAAATTTGAACATTTTGTGAAAAAAAAATGTTTAGTGGGGAACAAATTAGACACAATAAGTGTAACACTAAATCTGGTAAAACTTTACACATTGCTCTTTGTATTGTTGTAAAATACATTCATGAAAAACAACAACAAAAATCAAAAATATTAATTATTTTATAGCCTACAATAAAATTGAGACATTTTTTAAATGTATAGCACAGCTGTTTAATGAGGTAGCAACATAATAGATAGGACAGAACAAGAACGGCTATTGATATTGTTTCATTGCGTCACTGTATTATGATATGAAAGGCTCCAATACAGAGCGGCACAAAGCGCTTATGCGCATCCCGAGCGCAGAATGATGCGCTTGAAGCAACATGAGTCACAGCGCGCAGCGCGTCGAGTCCACATTGAAAAGTTTATAGCACAAAGAAAATACATATTGATGCGTAGTGTATTGTACAGTATCTATCTATGCAATAGTCTATTCAGCATTTTCTTTTAACAGTTTTAAATTTCAGTTACTGTGCGCGTGAAGAACAAATAGCTGCTAGTGCTCTGACTTTACTCCAGTGTTGTGATCTAACAGACACCCGGTAGAAAGTAACATGATTAAGGTACAGCAATAAAGTCCAGCAAGATAGAGTTGTTTTATGCGAAACCATAGACCTTTATCTACAGATCAAGTATAATAATAGTAACACTGAATCATCTTGGAGAGAGTTTCATTGTGTTAACTGTTGTAACCGAACGCGACGCGCTGTTTGAATGAAGAATGACTGACAGCGCAGCTGAGGGAAACGTTTAAGTGATCTTGAATTTAACGACTTAAATATGAATTTATATCTCACATTATACTATATAACGGCTTCAGAACAGTTATAATATTGTGCACGAAAACGTATGGTGCTTTATAATGTTTGTGTGCCTTTTGTGGGGCTTAACAATAACACTGAATAGTATACGCACAATATCGGATTTGGATCGGCCTTGTCTGACCGATACCCGATCCGGCAAAAATGGCAGTATCGGAGCCGATACCGATACTGAGTATCGGATCGGTGCATCCCTAGTTTGGGCGTAACGTGAAATAAACCAATCAGAGCGTCATCTCACATTCCCTTTAAGGGCAGGTGCGCTTGTTCCATGGCGGGTTACTATTATAACGGCGGATTTGCCAGACGCACGCCAGGAGCGGTTCACAGCCGAGGAGACCGATGTTCTCGTCAGGGCCGTAAAACACAGAGAAGTGACATTGGGGATGGAGAAACACACACAAATTAGCTTCGGTTAAACAAGCGTATGATAATTTGGGGAAATGTGTAAGCTAGATTTATGCCTATTTTTTTCACATCTTCATGGACACCACAATGATTTCCCTCGTGTGGAATATTTTTCCTTGTATTTATGTATGGTTTGCAAAAATGTCAACTGCTGCGTCTGTGTGTAGATGAGATAAGCAAAGTGTATGTGCGTTGTGCACACGCTACATTATGGCCAAGCATGCGCCCTTAAAATAGCATCTGAATAACGCACCACTGACTTTAGATGAGGTTTCTCCTGGTCAGTGGAGGAATTGTTTTCTGAAACTGCAAAATAGCACCAGGGAACGTTTGCGCCGGAACACGCCTCCTCTTTTCGCTGAACCGCCCCCGGGAGCGCAAGTTCATTCCCTAATTTACCGGCGTGCGTCTGTGGAGGGAAAAGTCTTCTGTGCGCGGGTGCAAAATAGGAATGATACATGCGACGGTGTACAAAGTCAATTGCGCTGGGTGCAAGATAGGGCCCAGTATTAGTCCTTCTAATTCCATGTGCAATTCAATGTTACAGTTCCTTTGTAATTATTTGTAAAATTTACTAGCAGTTTCTGAAGTAAATCCTACATCAATTATTTTCAGTGTACATATATTTTCAGTTTTACTGTAAAATCATACGTTAATATGCAATCGCTTTTATTATCATTTGAGTAACACTAGCTGTAATATGTATGATGCTTTGTCTGAAATGGGTTCTGTGTGAGTTTGTATTATGACTGTCCGCTCGTCATGTAACTTGTTCTGTTGACTTAATCTATTTAAAAGCACTTACCCTGTCTCTTCTTTAGCCACCTTACGCTAATGAGGATATACAGCACAGAATTAGCAGCGGACCGTCACTAATTATATTAGCTTTTGACACTAGTGCAAACTGTACTTTGATACCTTGCAAGCGAAGAGCATTTGGAGTGTTTTTCTTGTTGTAGGAGTTAAACATGACGCAGGTCAAGTCTATCTATTTATTTACTTAATCATTTTTTTATTAAATCTTCAGTCCTTCAGCAGTTTCGTCACATTTCCAGCATAATCTCTCGTCTGCATTTGATGCTCGTTCATACGCAGGTTTCCAGTCTCACTGGAGGAAGATTTTCTGTGTCGTCTTGATTTTTGCAGGAACACACAGATGGAATCTGCATATTGAACCATTTCTGAGTCGCCAGCAGTTCTGCTTCCATTTCTCCCTTTATTTAGTCCTGTCGCTCTTTTAGTCAGTGTCCAAATATAAACTGCCTGTAAATGGATAGGTAGTCAGACACATGGATGGATGGATGCATGGATGGATGGGTGGATGGAACGATATATGGAATGATAGATGGATAGATGAATGGGTGGGTGGATGGAACGATATATGGAATGATAGATGGATGGATGGATGGGTGGATGGAACGATATATGGAATGATAGATGGGTGGGTGGATGGAACGATATATGGAATGATGGATGGGTGGGTGGGTGAGTGGAACGATATATGGAATGATAGATGGGTGGGTGGATGGAACGATATATGGAATGATGGGTGGGTGGGTGAGTGGAACGATATATGGAATGATAGATGGGTGGGTGGATGGAACGATATATGGAATGATGGATGGGTGGGTGAGTGGAACGATATATGGAATGATAGATGGGTGGGTGGATGGAACGATATATGGAATGATGGATGGATGGGTGGGTGAGTGGAACGATATATGGAATGATAGATGGGTGGGTGGATGGAACGATATATGGAATGATGGATGGATGGGTGGGTGAGTGGAACGATATATGGAATGATGGATGGATATATGGAATGATGGATGGATGGATGGAACGATATATGGAATGATAGATGGATGGATGGATGGGTGGGTGTGTGGAATGATATATGGATGGATGGATGGATGGATAGATGGAACGATATATGGAATGATGGATGGATGGAACGACATATGGAACGATGGATGGATGGATAGATAGATGGAACGATATATGGATAGATGGAACGATATATGGATGGATAGATGGATGGGTGGATGGAACGATATATGGAATGATAGATAGATGGATGGATGGATAGATGGAACGATATATGGAATGATGGATGGATGGATAGATGGATGGGTGGATGGAACGATAGATGGATGGGTGGATGGAAGGATAGATGGATGGAACGATATATGGAAGGATAGATGGATGGATGGAATGATATATGGAATGATGGATGGATGGAACGACAGATGGAACGATGGATGGATGGATAGATGGAACAATAGATGGAAGGAACGATAGATAGATAGATAGATATTTCTAGAGATGATAAACTTATGCAATGTTTTATAATTTTAATAATCATACATCAAATATTTAATATGATATTTTCAGTCATTATCTTGTGAAACAGCTCTAAAGAATTGTATTATTTTTTTTCACTTTGAATATAGATAGATACAGAAATAATGTAAGATGACTGGCAGTTCAGTTGTCGTGTGAACATCATGATCTCTGTGTCTTCATCACAACTATCAAACAGTGCTGCCATAGCAACGTGCCACCGCCTGCCCCGTGGAATTGTGGGAGTAAACGCATGGGGATTCTGGGAGTGTGGCATGTGTTAATACAGCTGTGTGAGGCGAGCACTGATTCATTCACACACACACATACACACACACACACGCACACCTTTTTCATGTTTGTTTCTAAATGTGCATTTAAATAAACTTGATACACTCTCATTCGTTAATTACAAAAATCAAAGCGATGTGAAACATGAAGCTTCTATGAGCTAAATGCCAGGAAAAGCAGCACCTCTGCCTTGTTTACGCGACAAACACGATATATAATCATAAATGTTACATTTGAAATGATCTTTGTGTGCAGTTCCTCGGTCTCGTCGTTACTCGTGTGTGTGTGTGAGAGACACTCTGTTCATAGGAAACATCCTCTTCACCTTCAGACTGGCATCATTCAGAGCAATAGTTCACACTGCGTATAAATGCAGTCATGTGACCGGTGTGGAGGAACAGACACACATTCAGTCCTTTAACTATATGTTGTTGCTGTAGGTTTAAGGCTGATTTAGTTGTTGATATTTGTGGTTGCAGCATTTTATATCTTATATATTTTATACAGTGTATATATAACACTGTGATTTCTGTTCCATTTAGTGCAAAAGTTTGGATTCATTAAAAGATGCATTAAATTGATCAAAAGTGACAGTAAAGACATTTATAGTGTTACAAAAGATTATATTGAACCGTTTTCAACATTTAAAATAATCATAAATGTTTCTTGAGCAGCAAATCATCATATCAGAATGATTTCTGAAGGGTCATGTGACACTGAAGACTGGAGTAATGATGCTGAAAATTCAGCTTTGATCACAGGAATAAATTACACTTTACTATATATTCACATAGAAAACAGCTATTTGAAATCGTAATAATATTTAACATTTTTTACTGTATTTTTGATCAAATAAATGCAGACCCCAAACCTTTGAATGGCAGTTTATATCAAAGTATTGCCACAGTGTTTTTCTTTAAATCCATATTTCTCCATATAATCCCATGAACGGAAGTTGATTTCAGCATTTATGATGTTGCGTATCAACTTCTCTATTTATTCTATGGTGAATCCAAAGATGCATCCAAATATTCGACCAAACGTCATAATTACATTTCGTGGTTTTTTTATTTTTTTATTTTTTTATATTGCAGCATTTATTATAAATATCTGTGCACATCATTGTTTTAAGTTCATGTGCCTCAATATTTAATCAAAATATCTCATCTCTTCTCTGAGGATGAGGGCGGGGCAACCTGTCACTCACGTGAGATCAGCCAATAGCAAACCACAACCATCCAATCAATTCCCCACAGACACAATCAAGCCCCGCCCACATTTGTTCGTGTTCCTGAAGCGTTTCACTCTGATATACGCCACAATAGGGATGAAAAGACAAAGTTTCATGCCGACTTTAAACATTTAAGTATTGGTTACTAAAACTGTTGTGTGTGTGATGTTTAAAAGCCTGATTGAATCTGTCCAGTCTCTCTAGTTTGAGAAGTCTGTCTGTCTGTCTGTCTGTCTGTCTGTCTGTCTGTCTGTCTGTCTGTCTGTCTGTCTGTCTGTCTGTCTGTCTGTCTGTCTGTCTGTCTGTCTGTCTGTCTGTCTGTCTGTCTGTCTTCTTTCACGGCACAGCTGGCTCGGGTGCTGTTGTGCCAGTCGGGTTAGAATTAAGAGACTCTTTTACACACACACACACACACACACACACACACACACACACACACACTCTTACAGAGGTGTCCTCTGTCCATCTGGTTGTGGTAGACGGGGTGTGTGAGACTGACTGCGGGACGTCGTAGACGGAGTGTGTGTCTGGGTCATTTGCTCTTTGTCTCTCCCTACTGATAACGTAAACAACACACACATGCAATTATACTTCAGGAACAAGGTATGAAAGGTGTAACTTTGCTACTACTATACTGGATTATAACTTTGAGGAATCTGTACTTGTCTTGTTACATTTACAAGGTGAAAATAATGCTTTTTACTCCATTACACTTTCATGTAGAGTTCAAAGTATATGTCATGTGACTTCAGTCCTTTCTCAATTATTTTTTAAACCGATCAGTAAAATGTTAGTGCTTCAGCCCCGACAGTTGTACCTAACACTGCATAGATAACGTTACGCATCACAGACAAGCCTATATTTACCGAAAAAAAGCTTTTCGTGACCATTAGCTGTAACATCAATCTGTCAATGAACTAACGTATACATCAGTAAACACATAGCGTTCGCATCTCACTACTCTACCCTGCCAGTACACACAAAGATAGATCAAAGTGACATTACGTTAACCAACCATTCAGAAACATCCTGTTCGAGCCTTAATTGTCGAACCGTCATCTTGTTCCGGGTCCGACTCCGGTTTAAATTGATACGGTTGCACAGTGTCCTCAGAGACTCCCGCTGCCATTCTCTCTCCAAAATATACCCTCAACTGTTGTCAAGGCAACACTCCACGTGTGTTGTGTCCGGTTGTGTCAAAACGCCCACAGAACAGAGGGGCGGGGTGAGCAAAGCTCATTATCATTTAAAGACACATGCACTTAAACGGCGTGCTGAAAACAGAGCTGGTTTTGACCAGGTAAAATGAGTGTTTTCTTACAATACTAATGAGAATTTTTAATTAAAGTATATTACAAACTTTTAATTTAGACCCTAAAGAATCATATTAGCTTGTACAAAAATGGCATTATATGACCCCTTTAACAGTAAAAATAGCATTTTTCTTTATTCTAATGTGACTTTGAAAGCCACGGGTGAGTAAATAATAGAACGTTAGTGAACTATCCCTATCAGACAGACATTGATTTTTATTTTTTTATTATAACTTGAGTCTGAACGCAATTCATGATTATTAGTCTAAAAGTCACTAAATTCAAATGCCAAACCACTGTAAATATAATCTGCTGAAAATATTCAGGATATTGGTTTAAATTACAAAAATTTAAAAGTCTACTACCTCTTGTTTTCAAAAGTCAATTAAATTATATTTATATTTTACAATGTTAAAATCTAATAAAATATAGATACTTTTTTTTTTTTTTTTTTTTTTTTTTTTTTGAGTGGGTACTTAATTTAATAATAAAAAACAGTTTGAGACCCTATCTGGACACTTACTGAACTTCTGAATAGTCATGGCTAAAATGCTGTTTAATATAATATATGCATGGCACATAATATATGAATTTAGTCTTTTCTTGTTTGACATGTTAAAATAATTACAGTCCAGTTCAAATCAACTTAGTAACTGTTTTTGTTGCAAAATTTCACTTGGTGTTTTCGCGGCCGTTCGTCCGGCCTTTGACCTTTTGACCTCAGAGTTCTGCCAGTATTGTAATTTACATATGTCCTCCTCTGGGGTCACTTTTGCATTAAAGTACTTTCTTAAATAAAGCTCCTGGTCTTATTTTCTGAATCATGTCCAAATGCGATGACTTTCTCCACGTCTGAATGCTAATGTTTGTCTGCTTCTCTGCGTAACGCCTCCGTCCAGTGACCCAGCGCTGGTGTGCTCGAAACATTCATTTGGCTGTAAACTGTAACTTGTCCTGTGTGGCAATGTATGCGTGAACGGCTGCACGAAGTAGAAAGAAGTGATGAAACTGGCAGAACACTGTGTTAACCTGCATTTTCTAGTTCAGAGCGAAAGTCTTCAGATGTTTCTCACGCTGTAATATGACATCTGGACCATTCCTAATTTCTTCTGGAAACAGTCTTGTTTTGATTGTTGCACGTTGTAAAGTGTGTGTGTGTGTGGTTTATTTCTTCCCCCGCGTCTGATGGTC
The DNA here is from genome assembly GCF_951802725.1 of Rutilus rutilus. Classification (NCBI taxonomy): domain Eukaryota; kingdom Metazoa; phylum Chordata; class Actinopteri; order Cypriniformes; family Leuciscidae; genus Rutilus; species Rutilus rutilus. Next base: position 46,041,867 of record NC_140221.1, on the reverse strand, counting down.
TTTCACCTCGTCCTGTGATGTGAACAGCGGCTCAAGGTCTCTTTAGATCAATGTTTAATCCACTATAGATGCCGGTGATCACGTACCCTGTGAAGAGCCATTTCTGACGCACATGAAGCTTGAAAATTGTGTGAAATGAGCTGGTTTAGTCGAAGGACACGATCCTGTGTGTGTGTGTGTGTTTCCATTCGTATATACAGCATCGAGTGCTTTATTTACTACAGATTTTTGTATTATGTGTTGAAGTGTATAATCAAAAAACTTTAGAATAATAAATAATAATAATTTGTAATAATAATAGTTATTTTATAGTTCTATAATTGATAAATAATCTTTTTATTTTATGTTATATTTTTACAAGTAACTTTATTTGCAAAATAGTTTTAATAATAGTAAATAATATTATAAATTTTATGTAATATGTAATTTTTTATTTTATAATAAATTTTATTTTATTAAAAATATATTTATTTTATAATATTTTTTCAATTTATATTTTACAAGTAATTTGCTAAATAGTTTTAATAATAATAATGAATAACAATAATAATCAGATTTTTTTGTGCATCCGTATTCCATACAAACAATCATAGTAAACCTGGAGCTCATTCATACCTAAGTAAATGTCATATGAACAATTATTCAGTAATTGCTCATAACTCACGCTGATAGACATTGAATATGGTTGTTTTTCTCTGATGACAGCTGTTATGGTTGTCTGTCATCTCTTTCTAATAGTTCATTTGTCCTGTACTCGCGCCGTCAGTCATGCATCTCAGGTTGATTGTATTTTCTGACCGGAGCAGAACGGATACGTCACTGCTGTGAATGTCAGATGAGAGACACAGGTTTCCACTGTCCATATGTCCAGACATGTTTAAATGACACATCATGTGACCCACTATGTTCATATCTCATGCAGTTCATGTACATTTGCATTCATGCATTAAGTTCATGTACATTCATGTGTTTTGAACTGTTTGTTTTATGAAGTTGATATCTAATAATGTGTGTGTGTGTGTTGTGTGTGTTTTCAGGGTGAGGAGGGACCGCCCAGCCTGGAGTATATTCAGGCCCGGGACCTGTTCCCCCAGAAAGAGCTGGTCAAAGAAGACGACGCTCTACAGGTCAGTTTCACTCACCAGACCACGAGTTTCGCCTCATGTCCTTCTCTAAATTACTTATTTGTAAAATGATTAATGATTATTAATAATAATAATAATAATAATAAAAAAATTGTATGATGATTATAATTAGATACAATTATTAGGTATTATAATGAATTTTAATAATAATTATTAGAGATGCACAGATTTCTCCGCCGATACAGATCGCAGATTATTCAGAATTATATCTGCCCTTACTGATTATTAAGAATATCATCTGCCGATACAGTTATTCAGAATTATATCTGCCCATACCGATTATTCAGAATGATATCTGCCGATACCGATTATTCAGAATATCATCTGCCGATACAGTTATTCAGAATTATATCTGCCCATACCGATTATTCAGAATGATATCTGCCGATACCGATTATTCAGAATTATATCTGCCCATACCGATTATTCAGAATTATATCTGCCCATACCGATTATTCAGAATATCATCTGCCGATACCGATTATTCAGAATATCATCTGCCGATACAGTTATTCAGAATTATATCTGCCCATACCGATTATTCAGAATGATATCTGCCGATACCGATTATTCAGAATTATATCTGCCCATACCGATTATTCAGAATTATATCTGCCCATACCGATTATTCAGAATATCATCTGCCGATACCGATTATTCAGAATATCATCTGCCGATACAGTTATTCAGAATTATATCTGCCCATACCGATTATTCAGAATGATATCTGCCGATACCGATTATTCAGAATTATATCTGCCCATACCGATTATTCAGAATTATATCTGCCCATACCGATTATTCAGAATATCATCTGCCGATACCGATTATTCAGAATATCATCTGCCGATACAGTTATTCAGAATTATATCTGCCCATACCGATTATTCAGAATGATATCTGCCGATACCGATTATTCAAAATATCATCTGCCGATACAGTTATTCAGAATTATATCTGCCCATACCGATAATTAAGAATTATATTTGCAGATACCGGTTATTCAAAATATCATCTGAAGATACAGTTATTCAGAATTATATCTGCCGATACCGATTATTCAAAATATCATCTGCCGATACAGTTATTCATAATTATATCTGCTGATACCGATTATTCAGAATTATATCTGCCGATACAGATTATTCAAAATATCACCTGCCGATACAGTTATTCAGAATGATATCTGCCCATACCGATAATTAAGAATGATATCTGCCGATACAGTTATTCAGAATGATATCTGCCAATACCGATTATTCAGAATTATATCTGGCAATACCGATTATTCAGAATGATATCGGTCGATATCAGTAGTTTGATTTTCTTAAGGAAACAAAACACTTTCCCAACTAATGCTGTAAACTATACAGGAAACCCTCTCATTTGGTACATTACTATAATATTAGAGGTTAAAATTGACAAAAGAGTCCAAACTATTATATTTGCATGCTATTTAATTTCAGATATAATAATTACTCTCAAATAAAAACTAAAAAGTTCGTAAACAACTCCGTTGCACATAAGCTAGTTTTCATAAACGCTTGTATTCATGACCAGTTTATTCAAACATACATATATAATTAACAGTAAATAATCTCCTCTCTAGTGTTTATTTATAGCTAACTAATGAAGTGTGAACATTGGAGAACCTTCCTGAGGCAAATGTAACGTTAAGTAACAATGTTCACAAGCTGTTTTAATGACGTCTTTCCGCGATTGAAACACTGAGCGATTACATTAAAAAGGATACATTTCTGTAAGTTATACTGTATCTTTCAACAAACCCTTTGATGCTCTTGCATGTTATTTAAGAACACCATTTATTGAATGAATTTTGTGATAAAATGGACAATTTCAAAGCTGAGGCTGTTTCTAAGTGCTTTTATCGGCCGATACAGATTATTGGCCGATACGTCGGTGCATCTCTAATAATTATTATTCTTTATAATAATAATAATGATGATAATAATATAAATATAATAAATATATTTTTAAATGTATACATACAATAATCTTATACGTGGGTCAACACACCTCAGTGTAATATCAGTGTAAATATCAGTGTAAAGGAAAAGAAATGAGGGATCTAGAATGGTTGGGGAGATGGTGAATAACAGATGTGGAGGTGAAAAGGATGAAATGAATCAAAAGGACGAAGCAATGACACGGTACATCAGGGACAACCAGAGACGAGACGGGAGAACTTGACATTGCCTGTTACTCAATGACTTTGCACAAACCTGCGAGTCTAAATGCAGCACTTAAAGTCCAGATGAAGGACTCTCAGCAGCACATGTTCCTGGTCTCACTGTGATCGATTCATCAGAGCACATTACTGTAAGGTTGATGTTTGTGCGTGTAAAACTCGCTGCAACAGTTTTGGACTGTTGTAAGGAAAACAATCCCTTAGGACTGGACATCTTTTGACCATAGCAACCATCAAAAACACCCTAGCAACAGCATTGCAGTCACCCCCAACACCATAGTGTCGTGTGATGAGTTTTGCACCTCTTACAGTACACTTACCTAAAATAGCTCGCTCAAAAGCACAATGGTGGAACTTTAATATTTTTTCTTTTATATTAGTTTATTTTAATATAAATTTTTTTGTATTATTATTATTTTTCAAACCAGTTTTTTCCAGTAATGTGCTCAAAGGCACAATGGTGGGACATTTTATATTTTTATTATTTTATATTTTATTATTATTTATTTTTATATTATTTTCAAAATACATTTTTTTTTTTGTATTATTTTGTTTTGTTTTTTGTTTTGTTTTGTTTTGTTTTCCAGTAATGTGCTCAATCACAATGGTGGGACTTTTAGATTTTTATAATATTTGTATATTATTTTATTAAATATTTATTTTTATATATATCTTTGTATATCAAACCAGTTTTTTCAGTAACATGCTCAAAAGCACAATGGTGGGACTTTTCATTTCATTTTATTTCATTCCATTTTATTTATTATTTATTTTGTCCCTGTAAATGGCTCATAACCTTCCAAAACATGCTAAAGGTTTTACTTTTATTTTATTTTTTTATTTTATTTTATTTACGAATATCTTGAAGCAGCTCCCAGCTTGTCTGACACACTTTCTTATTTCCGTTGTTCCTTTTGCAGGGAATGGATTGTTCTGTCCTGGTTAATATCCCCAGATACACAAATCATTTATGATTCACTGTATGTGCAGTGCTTACTGTCACCCTAATTATTAATACATAAACCGCAGACGATAACAATACTTGAATATTCAGTATCTGCATTACAGGTCATTTTTCTCTTTTGCAATTTAAATCCCGTTTGTGGCTGGGTCGTGTTTTTAACCCCTTGTTGTTGCAAAATTATGACATGTTTGCAAGTTCAGTAATTCAGTAATTGTAAGATTCAGTTTTCAGACAGAATATCAGTGGTTTTGATGGTCTAGATGCATTTAAAAATGAATTAAGAGGATGAAAAATGATCCCACATGTTTCTGTATTTGGTGACATTACAGTCTCTCATGCAGTTTTACATGCAAGTGTGATTTTTAAGGGGGTTTAAATATTTGTCCTTAAAGATGTCCACATGCATCCAGTTACATTGGGATGCAGATGCAAAGATGTGCATGCTGGGATCCTGATAACAATGCCATGCATCTGTGCTCATATATTTTGTATATTGCGTAACAGTCGCTAATGCAAGCATCCTCCCGTCTTTGTTTATTTGGACTTAAAGCGATGCGTGATCACCTGACCCCTTTGAAGCATCACTGCTTTCATGACTCGTTGTGTGTCGCAGCTCCATGAAATATGGATGCAGTTTTCCCATTTATCAGCAGAATACACCAGCGCTTACAGACACCACCATGCTTTATTTCTCCGTTCACATTCTTCATGGAGTACAAGTATAAAATTGCCTATAAATATCTCTTAAATACGAGCTGTTACATCAGCGGCTGGTGTAAATCTGAGTGTATAATGGCTGAAAGATGGATGTGATATGACTGTATATTCTCCTGACATGCTGTTATCAGTCACTTGGTCGTTTATTATCTTGAAGGTCGAGACATGCGCATTCTTGCACTAATAGAGCGGTTTAAATGACATTGCACGCATACTCATAACCTTAATGATAGGCTGTAAGTCTTGATTTCATTCATGAGGATTTGATTGAAAGCATCGTCGAGTTATTAATATGTAGTTGTAGACATCATGGCGGCTCTTTAGGTCAAGTCACTTCAGAAAGCAAGTTAGTGGATTTTATTCCATCTTTCATCAAAATATAATAAGCATGCGATTTGATTTTACGTGCATTCACATCTTTAATATGTCTTTCATGTCTGTATTAGCATTCATCACCTTTGTACATCTTGTCCAGATGTCTTTCTAGGCAAGGTCATCTTTCACTATATATAAAAATCCTGTATAGAGAGTGAATGAATGAACACACACACACACACACACACACACACACACACACACACACACACACACACACACACACACACACACACACACACACACACACACACAGAGAGAATACATACACACACACACACACAGAGAGAGAGAATACATACACACACACACACACACAGAGAGAGAGAATACATACACACACACACACACAGAGAGAGAGAATACATACACACACACAGAGAGAGAGAATACATACACACACACACACACACACAGAGAGAGAGAATACATACACACACACACACACACACACAGAGAGAGAGAATACATACACACACACACACACACACACACACACACACACGCACACACACACACACACACAGACAGAGAGAGAGAGAGAATACATACACACACACACACACACACACACACACACACACACACACACACACAGAGAGAGAGAATACATACACACACACATATCTATATATACAGTGGTGGTCAGAATTGATGGCACCCCTGATAAATATGATAAAAAATGGCTGTGAAAAATAAATTTGCATTGTTTATGCTTTTGATCTTTCATTCAAAAAATTCACAAAATTCTAACCTTTCATTGAAGTAAAAGAATTGAAAGTGGGGGGTAAATCACATTATAAATAAATGGTTTTTCTCCAAAACACGCTGGCCATAATTGTTGGCACCCTGTTATTAAATACTTTTTGCAACCTCCTTTTGCCAAGATAACAGATCTGAGTTTTCTTCTATAATGCCTGATGAGTTTGGAGAACATCTGACAAGAGATCAGAGATCATTCCTCCATACATGTAAGCCTCCTCCATATAAGCCAGCAGCCATATCACCCTGTAGCCCAAGACTGGTTGCCCACTGAAGCTAAGCAGGGCTGAGCCTGGTTAGTACCTGGATGGGAGACCTCCTGGGAAAACTAGGTTGCTGCTGGAAGAGGTGTTAGCGAGGCCAGCAGGGGGTGCTCACCCTGTGATCGGTGTGGGTCCTAACACCCCAGTGTAGTGACGGGGACACTATACTGCCAAAAGAGCACCGTCCTTCGGATGAGACGTTAAACCGAGGTCCTGACTCTCTGTGGTCATTAAAAATCCCAGGATGTCCTTTGAAAAAGAGTAGGGGTGTAACCCCGGCATCCTGGCCAAATTTGCCCCTTAGCCTCTGTCCATCATGGCCTCCTACTCATCCCCATACACTGATTGGCTTCATCACTGTCTCCTCTCCACCAGTAAGCTGGTGTGTGGTGGGCGTTCTGGCGCAATATGGCTGCCGTCGCATCATCCAAGTGGATGCTGCACATTGGTGGTGGTTGAGGAGATTCCCCCCTTCCATATGTAAAGCGCTCTGAGGTCTCAGAAAAAGCGCTATATAAATGTAACAAATTATTATACAGAATCTCTCCAGATCCTTCAGATTCCCAGATCCATGTTGGTGCTTCTTCTCTTCAGTTCGCTCCACTCATCAGGTCAGGGGACTGTGACGGTCATGGCAGAAGCTTCATTTTGTGCTCAGTTACACATTTTTGTGTTGATTTTGATGTTTGTTTTGGACCGTTGTCCTGATGGAAGATCCAACCACGGCCCATTATAAGATTTCTAGCAGAGGCCGTCAGGTTTAGATTTTTTATCTGTTGGTATTTGCTAGAATCCATAATACCATGTATCTGAACAAGATGTCCAGGACCTCCAGCAAATAAATAGGCCCACAACATATAAGATCCAGCTGTGTATTTAACCGTAGGCATGGGGTACTCTTCATCCCTGTTTGCACCGAACACATCTGCTGGGTTTGCTGCCAAAAAGCCCTTTTTTTTGTTTCATCTGATCATAGAATCCGGTCCCTTTTGAAGGTCCAGTCGTGTCTGACCACTGAATATGCTGGAGTTTGTTCTTGGAGGAGCGAGGAGGATTTTTCTTACAACCCTCCCAAACAACATGTGGGGATGTAGGGGTTGTTTGATCATGTTTTTTAGGCTTTCTGACCCCCAAGACTCAACTAATCTCTGCAATTCTCCATCTGTGATCCTTGGAGAGTCTTTGGCCACTCAAACCATCCTCCTCACTATCCATTAAGACAATATAGACACATGTCCTCTTCCTGGCAGATTCGTAACATCTTTAGTTGATTATAACTTCTTAATTATTGCCCTGATGGATATTTTAGATATTTTCTTACAGCCACTTTCTATTTTGTGAAGCTCAACAATCTTTTGCTGCACATCAGAACTATATTCTGTGGTTTTACTCATTGTGATGTGATGATTAAGGGGATTTGGCCTTTGTGTTTCCTCATATTTAAACTCCTGTGAAACACTAAGTCATGGCTGGACAGTTTCATGTTCCTGGTCACCCTGGTGTGCTAAAAAAGGTAAATATTAATGGGAATATACTTCAGAGATATTTTTCTCATAAAAAAAATTCTAGGGGTGCCAACAATTATGGCCAGCGTGTTTTGGAGAAAAACATTTATTTCATAATGTGATTTACCCCCCAATTTCAATTATTTTACTTCAATGAAAGGTGAGATTTTTGCGATTTTTTTTTTTTTTTTTTTTTTTTTTTTTTTTGAAGGAAAGATCAAAAGGATAAACAATGCAGATTTATTTTTTACAGCCATTTTTTTATCATATTTATCAGGGGTGCCATCAATTCTGACCACCACTGTATGTGTATATATATATGTGTGTGTGTGTATGTATATGTATATAATATGTGTATATATGTGTGTTCTATTCATTCTATTTAGTGACAGATATCACACACACACACACACACACACTTGTGTCTAATGCAGTGGATGCAAACCCTGATCTCACCTTCAGAAAGAGCTGGAAAGACAAACATTCCCTTGTTAGCTGTAGTAAGAACCTCTTAAATCCAGCCTGAACCGCTCCAGTGTTTGGGGTTTGAAGCGTTTCTACAGAGAGTCAGTGTGCCAGGCTCAGCGCAGGGCTTTAACTGGCCAACTACACAAGCCGCTGGCACAGATGGCATTACGGGAAAGGAAAATTGGAAGCAGAGGTGATGCATAGCTACAGAAAAACCTCCAGAAGAGCCGAGAAAGCCCACATTCTGCAGATGTGTGGGATAAAAACAAACCCGATTTTGCTTTTAAAAACGTATTAATTTCTATGCCAGCTAATCAACCTTTCTCTCCTATAAATGTGTCCCGTTCCAGGTCCCGTTCCCTGTCCTACAGGGCGAGTGTGTGGAGTTTCTGGGCCGAGCGGACGATGCCATCATCGCCATCTCCAACTACAGACTTCACATCAAATTCAAAGACTCCATCATCAACGTAAGAGCGCCGACAACACACACACACATACACACTTCAGTCCTTTCACAGTCTGTCTGCTCGGCACGGTTTGATCTCCGTGACCTTTGACCCCAGAGCTCTGGGAGGTCTGAACAGAGACTGAGCTCATGTTGGCACACCAGACTCTTTTTCTCTTCTTCTTCTCTTTCTTTCCGCCCACATCCTCCCTCGGCTTCAAGCGCTGTTCCCTCATTAGTGCAGCTGAAGTTTAGAATAGTTGTAAATGTGATTAGTGTAATCTAAATATAAAACACTTTCTCCTGCATCAGTTTAATTGCCGTGTTCAGGAAAGCTGTTTTGAAGCAGATGTATTTTTTCTATTGTTTAGCGCTGTTAGCAGAGCAATTTATGACTTTGATCAAAACAATTTTGTCACTTGTGTGTGTGTGTGTGTGTGTGTGTGTGTGTGTGTGTGTGTGTGTGTGTGTGTGTGTGTGTGTGTGTGTGTGTGTGTGTGTGTATATTAGTATGTGTTTTTTTAATATATATATATATATATATATATATATATATATATATATATATATACAGTACCAGTCAAAAGTTTGGAAACATTACTATTTTTAATGCTTTTGCAAGAAGTCTCTTATGCTCATCAAGCCTGCAGTAAAAAAAAACAAAAAAAAAACAGTAATATTATGAAATATTATTACAATTTAAAATAATGGTTCTTTTTTTTAATATACTTTAAAATGTAATTTATTTTTGTGATGCAAAGCTGAATTTTCATCAGCTAGTACTCCAGTCTTTGGTGTCTTAATATGATCCTTCAGAAATCATTCTAATATGATGATTTATGATCAATGTTGGAAACAGTTGTGCTGCTTAATATTTTTTTATAACCTGAGATACGTTTTTCAGGATTATTTGATGAATAAAAAGTAAAAAAGAACTGTATTTATTTAGAATAGAAATCTTTTGTAACAATATACACTACCGTTCAAAAGTTTGGGAACAATAACTATTTTTTTTTTTTAAGAAATTAATACTTTAATTCAACAAGAATGCGTTAAATTGATAAAAGGTGATGGTAACGATTTATATTGTTAGAAATGTTTTTATTTTGAATAAATGCTGTTTTTATGAATAAATGCTGTTAACGTTTTACTCCTCAATGAATCCTGAAAAAAGTATTTCAAAAAAATATTTGAAATATTTCATTGATAATAACTGAGTATCAAATCATCATATTAGAATGATTTCTGAAGGATCATAAGACACCAAAGACTGGAGTACTTGCTGATGAAAATTCAGCTTTGCATCACAAAAATAAATTACATTTTAAAGTATATTAAAAAAGAGAACCATTATTTTAAATTGTAATAATATTTCATAATATTACTGTTTTTTTTTTTTTTTATTTTTTTTTTTAACTGCAGGCTTGATGAGCATAAGAGACTTCTTGCAAAAGCATTAAAAATAGTAGTGTTTCCAAACTTTTGACTGGTACTGTGTGTATATATATGTGTGTATATGTATATGTGTAGAGAGACTGAGCGTGGATGATCCTGTGATGATTGGACACTGTAGTCGAGGATCTGCAGTGATTGGTTGATGTCTGTCAGTGTAAACGCATCATCAGTGCAGAGAAAAGCCTCTTATCTCGTGTGTTCAAACCCTCTGTTTCTGTGTCGACTCTTCATGTCTGAAGCAGAGGGAGTTTAAGGGTTGACCTTTGACCTGTTTCTGTTCAGTTGTCTGTGATCTGACCGTCTAATGAACGGTTCTCTGCTCTCGTCGACACACACACACACACACACACACACACACGTTCACCAGAGGAAACCGATAAACTCGCTGATAATCATGTCGCTCTGACATCTGAATGGCCAGCGGACATGTTTAAAGGGATGTTAAGTGTTTCAACAGTGTTGATATTGTTAATAATCAAATATTCATAAATACTAACAGTATATAAATAATACTGAATGTGTTCAATGCATGTCACTTTATGACAGTATTAGTTCCTTTAAAGGTGCAGTGCGTGATTTTTAGCGGCATCTAGTGGTGAGGTTACGTATTGCACCCAACAGAAGTTACGGTGGCCGACAGGAAGTGATGTCGTCATCTGAGACAGCAGAGAGTAGCCAGTTAAACAATGAGGTTTCTTTACAAAGATAAATTAAGAAATTAGGTTTACTTAATTATTCAGTAAATATTATTGTTACTTGTTCATCATTGTGTCAGTGTTTTAGTCGCTGACGTTAGCTCGCTTCTTTACACGAAGAACAACATAGTGATGACACACGTTTGTCCCTTTAGGGCCACCGTAGAAACATGTCGATGTAAGGAGACCCGCGGTGTGTGTAGATAGAAATGCTCATTCTAAGGTAATAAAAACATTACGGTTCATTATGTAAGGGGTTTATACACCACTGAAAACATAGTTATGTATATGCTATTGCATTTCTGTCACCAGATCCTCCTAAATATCACACACTGCACCTTTAACATGTATGAGTTTCATTCCGATCACACAGACGTCCCTGTTTTCTGAAAAATGAGGGATGAGACGAAATGTTATCGTAATCTACATTATGCTAAATGAAGGGTCTTTTAAGCTTGAGACTGAAATCCTAATGATGCTTCCCAGAATCCCTTGCACTTAGAGCATCATGTGACCCTGAGATTTAAGACCTCTCTCTTTTTTTAAACAACTCTGGATCTTTTTGCTCAACTTCAGCAAAGATCTCTCTCTCTCTCTCTCTCTCTCTCTCTCTCTCTCTCTCTCTCTCTCTCTCTCTCTCTCTCTCTCTCTCTCTCTCTCTCTCTCTCTCTCTCATCCTTCCATTTATATCCTCCTCTTTGTTTGCTCGTTTTCCTGAGTCACCTTTTCATCTCCCTCTTTTTTTCCCCGCCCTCTCTTCCTCTTCCTGTCCTCCTCTTCCTCATCCCTGTTGTCGGTGTTGTAGATGTATCCTGGTGTGGACAGTGAGATTTCTGTGAGTAATCTGCACCTTCACCCCTGACCTCTGACCTCTTCATCCCTGCATTTCATGTCTTCGTTTCCCCCGTTAATGTTTGTTTTGATGTTTCTCACATTGATGCAGTCTGGATATTAGGATTTGAGCGATACATTATATTATATTTTATTACGTTATATAATATTATTAACAAGGCAGACTTATATATATATATATCTATATATATCTCTCCTTATAATCAAGGCTGAATTTATTTAATCAAAAATACAGTAAAAACAGTAATTTTGTGAAACGTTATTACAATTTACTCTTTTCTATGTGAATATATTTTAAAATGTAATTTATTCCTCTGATTAAAGCTGAATTTTCTGCTGAAGCTAATATAATTATATTAGTGCTGGGCAACGTTTACATAATATATGTGTGTGTACTGTGTATAATTATTTTGTATATATAAATACACACATATGCATGTATATATTTAAGAAAAATGTGTTATATATAAAATATTTATATATAATATAAATTGTATAAATATTTATACAGCATATACATGCAAATATTTCTTAATTATATACATGCATATGTGTGTATTTATATATACAACATAATTATTTGTACACGCATTTATATCATATTTATATCACAGTACACACAGTACACATTTTCAATGTGATTAATCGTTGCCCAGCACTAAATTATATATGCCTTTTATATCAGTATAACAGGCATTAATATCTTGCAGTATCGCTATTTAAGAAATGTCTTTTAATCTTTTTTATGACATCTTAAAAAGCTTTCAATATTACATGTTTTATTCTGCATCTGATGGGCAAGAGTTACATTTAAAACTGTTACATTGTTGCATGTGTTTGTAGTTTGATGCTCATGATTGGTTGATGCAGTCATGTGAGTAAGTCTTCTTCTCTCTGATTGGCTGATTGTGTGTGTGTGTGTGTGTGTGTGTGTGTGTGTGTAGGTTCCTCTGAGGCTCATTGAGGGCGTTGAGAGCAGAGACATGTTCCAGCTACACATCATCTGCAAAGACTCTAAAGTAGTGAGGTAATACACACACACACACACACACACACACACACACACACACACACACACACACACGGTCTGATAGTCTTTGACTTCCTCCTGTTGTTCACTGCAGGTGTCATTGAACTAATTGGCTCTTTTTAATCTGACCTTCATGCTTCATCTCTCCTCTTATCACATTACCACATTTGTGCCATTTAGCGGAAGATTTTCTGTTGATTAGAATAGATCAGATTCCTCACATCAGACTGAAGAGGACATACTCTTATCCACACACACACTCTCTCTCTCACACACTCACACTCACACTCACACACACACACACACACACACACTTTCAAACACTTTTAGAAACTCTCTTACACACACACACTCTCGCACACTCACACTCACTCACACACACACACACACACACACACACACACACACACTCACACACACACCTTTCAAACACTTTTAGAAACTCTTACACACACACTCTCTCTCTCTCTTACACACACTCTCACACACACACTTTCATACTCTCTCACTTTCATATACTCCCTCACCACCACACTCATACACTCTCTTACACACACTCTTTCTCATACACACATACTCTCTCATACACATATACACTCTCATACTCACTCATACACTCTCACTCATACACTCTCTCACACTCACACACACACACACACACACTCACTCACACACACACTCTCTCACACACATACACACTCACACACACACGCTCACACACTCTCTCATACACACACATACACTCTCACACACACATACACTCTCACACACGCTCACACACACACACACGCTCACACACACACTCTCTCACACATACATACACACTCAAACACGTTCTCACACACACTCACACACACTCTCTCACTCATACACACACACACGTTCTCACACACAGACAAACGCACTCACACACTCTCACACACATACTCTCTCTCACACACACACTCTTACACTCACACTCACACACTCTTTCATACACACATACTCTCTCACATACACCCACACTCATACACTATCAAACACTTATAGAAACTCTCTTACACACACACTTTCATACACTCACACACACACTCATACACTCTCACACACACGCTCTTACACACACACTCTCTCATACACACATACTCTCTCTCACACACACTCTCACACACACACGCTCTCTCACTCATACACTCTCACACACATGCTCACACTCACACACTCACACTCTCTCATACACACACACATACTCTCTCTCTCACGCACATACTCTCTCACACATACACACACACACTCTCTCACACACACACACACACACACACACACACACACACACACACGCTCTCTCACACACACACACACACACTCTCTCTCATACACACACATACTCTCTCTCACACACATACACTCTCACACACACACATACATTCTCTCACACATACATACACACTCAAACACGTACTTACACACACTCTCTCACTCATACACAGCGACCGTAAATGATGACTCGATTTTCATTTCATTCAACTAGTGTTAACAAAGAGGCCTTACAGTAAAGTGTAATTGTCCCTCTCAGCCCTCAGTGTTCTGCACACGTGTGTGTCTGTGGGAGGAATCCGCTGTAATCCGTGTTGTTCTGTGTGTCAGGTGTCACTTCTCGACGTTCAAGCAGTGTGAGGAGTGGCTGAAGCGCCTGAACCGAGCGATCACACACCCGGCCCGTCTGGAGGAGCTGTTCGCGCTGGCGTATCACGCCTGGTGTTTAGGAGGAAACACCGATGATGAAGACCAGCACCTGCACCTGTGCAGACCAGGTACACACACCTGTGATGTCCTAGTGTGATCGCAGAAAGATACTCTTACAGGTTTTAGTTTACTACAATAACCCTGAACACACATCCTCATTTCTAGATACTTTATAAAATTTCATTTAATCCAGACCTGCATTTCGTGGAGAAACCGTTGCGTTGGTTTCTCTCAGGTGATCATGTGTTATAAAAGATTATATTTCAAATAAATGCTGTTCTTTTAAACTTTCTATTCATCAAAGAATCCTCAAAAAATAAAATTACACAACTGTTTTCAACATTGATAATAATAATGAATGTTTTTTTTGAGCATCAAATCATCAAATGTGACCCTGGACGCGATATTTTTTTTCCCAGGATGGTAGGGGAAGACTCATGAATATTCATTAGGGAAGTCATCCCTGATTGGTCTTAACCCCAGTGACGGGTAGGGGCGGGGTTAGGGGTAGGTCATCAGACCAATCAGGGATGAGTCTTCCCCTACCATCCTGGGAAAAAAAATATCGCACCCTGGACCATAGACTGTAAAAAAATATGGACGACGCCCCTTCGCTCTCTTCCATTGGTGAGAAGTGAAGCCGCCAGTGTCCCGATATGGCGCTGACATCTTGGGGTTTGAGTCTGCGCAGTAGCAATTTCAGGACCAGACCTGCGCAGTAGTGAGCAGGAAGTAAAGCCGTGAAATCAAGGCTTAATTCTAGAAATTTAGATATTAAATTTAAAGCTCCAATCTCCTCAGTCCTCCGAAGATCCCGAAAAAAAAGTCTGTTGGTGCTTCAGTGACTACTTCGCTCAGAGAACCTGTCAATCACAGCTGTCAATCATGACGTCACACCACCGTTTTTATAGCATCAAATAACTAACTAAAAACAAACGTATTTTAAAAACACACCCTTGAATTTACATCAGCGTGATTAAAAACTACAGTAAATGACAGAAACCACCTTCGGAAAAAAGATATTTGAAGTGTAATGAAATTGTTTAGTTGGTCTCAAGTCCCGTTGAATAACACGGGGAGGCGGGGCTTATGACCTATACTAGGACCAT
Source organism: Rutilus rutilus (assembly GCF_951802725.1). Lineage (NCBI taxonomy): Eukaryota > Metazoa > Chordata > Actinopteri > Cypriniformes > Leuciscidae > Rutilus > Rutilus rutilus. The sequence goes on along the minus strand of NC_140221.1, from coordinate 46,026,148 downwards.
TCACCGGGGGGGTGATCGAGACGTTTTGGCTTCACTTTTCAGGGCTTGTGCGGCACGCTTGCCCTGGACCACATAACCAGTCACATGGGTCAATTTTCTGCAATTGAGATTTATGCATCACCTGAAAGCTGAATAAATAAGCTTTCCATTGATGTGTGGTTTGTTAGGATAGGACAATATTTGGCCGAGACACAACTATTGTAAATCTGGAATCTGAGGGTGAAAAAAAATCTAAACATTGAGAAAATCTCCTTTAAAGTTGTTCATTTATGTTGGCGATTGTGCTGCATTCACTCACACAAATAAATGTTTTATATATTTACGGTAGGAAATTTACTAAATATCTTCATGGAACATGATCTTTACTTAATATCCTATTGATTTTTGACATAAAAGAAAAATGGATAATTTTGACCTATACAATGTACTGTTGGCTATTGCCACAAATATACCCGTGCGACTCGTGACTGGTGACGTGATCCAGGGTCACATTTATTAGAATGATTTCTGAAGGATCATGTGACACTGAAGACTGGAGTAATGATGCTGAAAATTCAGCTTTGATCACAGGATCTAAATTACACTTTACTGTATATTCACATAGAAAACAGCTGTTTTAAATTGTAATAATATTTCACAATATTACAGTTTTGTTTGTATTTTTAATCAAATAAATGCAGCCTTGGTGAGCAGAAGATGTTTTTAAAACATTAAAAATCCTAAACTTTTGCCTGGTAGTGTATAATAATAACCCTGACCCGGGCGGTATCGAACGCACATCCTCATTTCTAGATACTTTATGAAATGCCATGTAATCGCTGAGAACCGTTGTGTTTCTCTCAGGTGATCATGTGCGGCACCGGATGGAGGTGGAGGTGAAGCGGATGGGCTTCGACATGCAGAACGCCTGGAGAGTGTCTGACATCAACAGCAACTACAAGTAAGATTGAAGTGTGATTGTGATGGATGGATGGTAACCGTTATAACCAAAATACTATAAACTGTGAATATGTTTCAGTAGTTCTGCGTTATGTGGATGTATTTACTAGGGGTGTAACGATACCCTCATGTCACGATTCGATATATATCACGATACTGAACTCACGATACGATATTATTGCGAGACATATGATAAAAGGTTAACAGAAAATGAACTGTTGGTTAAAATGCTAAATTTGATATTTCATTGTGTGTGTAAATGAATAGGCTTGGTGCTGAAACCCAAAGCACAGGACAATAGAGACACCAGAATAACATTATTCATGATTCTGAAGCTGAAAATACTGAATTATTTTAGACGAATATGCTTGACTGATATTTTCACTGACTAGATATATGTAAAATAATATAGGCCACTTTTTACACAAATATTCCCCCATTGCATTATTATACATTATATTCAACATTATATATAGCAGTTTAATGTAGAACTGACACTAAAAATTTGAAAAAATATTCTCACATTAATTTTTATTTTGGGTGAGCTATACACGATACATATTGTCACTATCAGTGATACATATTGTTACATTTTTGTATTACGATATATTGTGACACGATATATTGTTACACCCCTAATATTTACATAAACGAGATAGCAAAATCTCTTTGTATCATCACCACAATATATATATTTAGCTTTTTCCTTTGTTCGTCTTTTTATAGTGTGTAATGTTGCTGTTTGATCATGAAAAAGCTCTGAGTTATTCTCTATATCAGTGTCAGTGTTTCTGAAACGCCTCCATTGTAGTCTTGAGTTTCTTCCGGGAACGAACACGTCACAAAATATTCCTCATTTAAATAATTCATACGCAGAATAAAGGGGCGGGGCCTGGTTGAGTTAGTAGTGTGTTAAACTGGCGGTTATGAAAAGGGGCGGGACATTTCCCAAACACACTCAAAGCGCTCGACCAATCACAACACACTGCTCCAGCCGACCAATCAGAGCACAGTGTGCTTTTCAGAAGGAGGGGCTTCATAGAGACAGGAACTAAACAGAGTTACTGACAGACTGGGAAGAGAGGAGATTAAACAGTGGAGAATATGAGGAAAATAATCAACATTCAAGCAGGAAAACCTGTTCTAGTAGAGCCTATAAACATCATCAACACTTTGAAAATTTACATATGTCCTCTTTAAATTGTCCTTGATAAGTGAAACCTGTAGAGCAGATTTCAGATTTTTTCATAAAATAACCAGATAGTGTTTTACTGTGTGAGAAGTGCCGTAGAGATGGATAATTAAAGCGAGCCTGAACCTGCTGCGCCACATGAGTCACGTCAGACACACTCGAGTGTGTGTGTGTGTGTGTGTCTGTAAGGTCAGTCATTGAGGACATCAGGAAATAATTGGACTGAGTTTTGTCGTTTGAGGGTGAGACACACAGCGTGAATGAGACCGAGATGAAGTGAGTGTTTGCGTGTGATTGATCTGAACAGCAGAATAAGAGAAAATGACTTTAATCCTCATGTGTGATGATATATTTGATGTTCAAACACTTTCATGTACGGCAGATTAATGCACTTCATGGTCAACAGGTATTAAGTTTGTTGGTGTTTGTTGAATGAATATAAACTGATAGGACAGAAATCAGAATTGTCTCAAATTACTGTGCGTTTGGTCTTGCTGCTGTCAATTATGATGTAAATATTATTCGAGAAAATCACTCACTTGAACAATTACAATCATAAGCAATGTTTAGTTAAATACTTTAAAGCTACATGACATTGTTTTAAATTAACTTGGTAATACATAAATACACGTCAAGTCAATTTTATTTGTATAGCGCTTTTCACAATACACAATGTTTTAAAACAGCTTTACATGATGTTTAATATCTGGGTTTGTAAACATGGGAGAGTTACTAGTATGTGATACCAATATAAAACAAAAACTTATTGTATTGTTTATTTATTTATTTAATAAATAATATAAAGCATGTTTTATTCAAATGCTCCTTTAAATTATATTAGGCAATGGTTTTATTCAGAAATGTCATTAATGGACATTTTCAAAAATATGTTTGTTTTTTTAATCGGATGTCACACTGTCGCTAATATAATATCATAATTTCTACTGTATTTGTTGTAAGAAATATGTTAAATTGTTGTATATAATTGTCTTTATTTCGTGACATTTTATAGTTGTTATGGTTATAATTAGGGATTCATCGAAATTTTGGCCGGCGAAAATTATCGGCCGAAAATGGCATTTTCGATATCGACCGAAAACATAAATATTTAAAATAATATTTAATATTATAAAATAATAAAATAATATTAGACCGAAAATATTTAATATTATTTTAATATAGGCCTATTTTCTGTCCCTTTTTTGTGTTACTTTAAACAAAGGTGTGGTTATTTTATTGGCTTAATTTATTTTATTTTTCTTTTTTTTTCAGATTCAGTAAAATAATTGAATTTAATTAAAGTCTAATAATTATACAATTATACAAAAAACGAATATAAAATAAGAAATGAATTATTCTTTTTGTTAAAGTAATTTTCGGTTTTCGTCCAAGTGCATCCAGAATTTTCTGTTTGATCATTTCTTCTACTCGTTTGCCATGATAATAGCCTTTGCTGCCGATATGGTGTGTATTATAAAACTATAATAAATAATGAGTTTTTTCTGTGTAATTGAAATTGTTTCTGACTGTTGGTTGTGTTCATGTCTGTCAGTTTCAGTGTCAAACTCTCGTCGTTCTGTCTCGCAGGTTGTGTTCGAGTTACCCTCAGAAACTGCTGGTGCCCGTCTGGATCACAGATAAAGAGCTGGAGAGCGTGGCCTCCTTCAGGTCCTGGAAGAGGATTCCTGTGGTGGTTTACAGGTGAGAGAAGCGAGCTCGTCCATGTCCAGTCCTATCGCAGTCAGTTCAGCCTTATATCCAGCCCTTTTTCTTCTGTCAAATTAAAGCTGTAGTTCACTTTAAAATTAAAATTACCCCATGATTTACTCACCCTCGAGCCATTCTAGCAGGGTTCCCACGGGTCCTTGAAATCCTTGAAAGTTTGTGAATCTGAAAAAGAAAGAAAAAAAGGCCCTGGAAAATAAACACACACAGATACAGGTCCTTGAAAGTGCTTGAATTTATTTTGTGCAAGAAGTTTTTTGGGAAAAATTCCATGTTATTCCCTCCGGTCGGATGAAAGTGTTATTTCGCCAACGCTTCGTGGCCTATGAATACTAGCTTGCTTGATTTACGTTAGTTACGCGCATTTACGCGTTACGTTAGGTGTTTCCCGCATGAGGTACTTTTGTGTTGTATGTTGCCATGACGTTCACGCGCGCACGAAACTACTACGATGGAACCTCAACGTTTGTTGTTGAACACCACATATGTGTCCCACATTAAAGGGTTAGTTCACCCAAAAATTAAAATTCTGTCAGTAATTACTCACCCTCATGTTGTTCCAACCGCGTAAGACCTTCGTTCATCTTCGGAACACAAATTAAGATATTTTTGATGAAATCTGAGCCATGTCTCACTCCTCCATAGGCTTCTATGTGACCGAAACTTGCTGGCCCAGAAAAGTTATTAAAGAGATCGTTAATATAGTCCAAGTGACTCCAGTGGTTCAATCTTAAGTATATCAAGCGACGAGAATACTTTTTGTGCGCAAAAACAAACAAAAATAACGACTTTATTCCACTATTAATTTCCTTCTCTCTGGACCTCTAGTTGGTTCGCGTAGTGTTTTTGCGCAGCGCGTCTGTGTTACACGTCACCACGTAGGCTCACTATTGGCCGACGCCGGTCATGTGTGTGATGCGTGATGACGTGCAACACAGACGCGCAGCGCAAAAACACTACGAGGCCCAGAGAGAAGGAAATGAAAAGTGGAATAAAGTCGTTATTTTTGTTTGTTTTTGCGCACAAAAAGTATTCTCGTCGCTTGATATACTTAAGATTGAGCCACTGGAGTCACTTGGACTATATTATCGATCTCTTTAATAACTTTTCTGGGCCAGCAAGTTTCGGTCACATAGAAGCCTATGGAGGAGTGAGACATGGCTCAGATTTCATCAAAAATATCTTAATTTGTGTTCTGAAGATGAACGAAGGTCTTACGCGGTTGGAACAACATGAGGGTGAGTAATTACTGACAGAACTTTCATTTTTGGGTGAACTAACCCTCACATTAAGTCCTTGAATTTGAGGGGATTGGACCTGGAAAGTCCTTGAAAGGTTCTTGAATTTGTAGTTAACCAAGGTGTGGGAACCCTGTCCTAGGTGTATATGACTTTCTTCTTTCAGACAAATGCAGTTATATTAATAAACACCCTGACGCTTGTGAGCTTTATAATGGCAGTGGATTGCAACCATCAGATTGAAGCTCAAAAAAGTGCATTTATCCATCATTAACGAACTCCACACGGAAGCTAGAATTTTACTTTGTAACGCGTTAACCCTTTAGAACCTGAAGCTAAAATAAGTGTTTTTCACACATTTTTTGACTGTACAATTCTAAAACAATGTGCTATCTTCATGTGCAAGGTGTCATATTTTTCAGAAAAAGATTAGCTTTCAACAAATAACAGTTATTGACCATTATTGTGTGTGTTGAGTTTGTAAATAGAATTTAAATAGACAAAAATAAAAAAAGGAGAATAAATTTACTGATTTTTATTTAGAAAAAAAACAGAGAAATCACGAACAAAATAAACTAACACTTTAAAGTTGACAAATGAACTATAATACATATATACAAGTCTTTTTTGTGACATTGGGTTGCACTTTTTTTTACATTTAGAACACTTTTTTCATACATGCACACAGACAAATGCATGCATTCATAGGCGGCACGCACACACCACATGCTTAGATACGTGAAAGAGTAACGGCCATCCGCCTCCCAAGTTTCATTAAAAATCATCCCAATCCCCTCTTCTGCTGTCTACCACTTCTTTCGCCGTGTATTCGTTCATTTCTTTTATTATTTTATGCAATCCAAAACACTCTAACCTGCCGCGCTTCGTATCGCTCTGTTCAAATCCTTCCTTCCCGCTCTGCCAGAAAGCCGCTGTCATTTGCAGACGGAAAGCATGAAATTTCCGTAATAAGCCGTATATTGCAGAAAAGCGCATGTCAGGGGCATTTTGAATGGTTTTGATAGTGCAAACGGTAAAATGAATGCAGCTTGCTGGTATGTGTCGGCGACGACACAGCCGGTTCTAAAGGGATAAATATGTTTTGTTTTTTTTTTTTGTTTTTTTTTTTTTTCTTACACAAACTTATTGCTTTGCTTCAGAAGGCCTTTATTAACCCCCGGAGCCGTGTAGAGTTCGTTTATGATGGATAGATGCACTTTTTTGAGCTTCAATCTGATGGTTGCAATCCACTGCCATTATAAATCTTGCAAGAGCCAGGGCATTTTTTTATATATCACCCCTTGTATTCGTCTGAAAGAAGAAAGTCATGTACACCTAGGATGACTTCAGGGAGAGTAAATCATGGGCTGATTGTAATTTGTGGGTGAACTATCCCTTTAAGAATGCGCCCCTGCCGGGTGACTGATGTCCTCTGATTGGCTCTGTCCGTCAGGCACCAGCGTAACGGGGCGGTCATCGCTCGCTGCAGTCAGCCGGAGATCAGCTGGTGGGGTTGGAGGAACACTGAGGACGAGTATCTGGTGACGTCGATAGCGAAGGCCTGTCAGCTGGACGCCGGGCCACAGATCTGCAGGAGCAGGGGAGACGGACCCGACTCGTGCGACAGTGACTTCGGTGAGACGCTGATAACACACTGAACGTTTAGAGGGGTCATCGGATGCTAAATCACTTTTATATGGTGTTTGCATATAAATGTGTCTTTGCAGTGTGTGGACACAACCACCACACAATGAAAAAATCCATTCACTCCTTTTTTTTTTTTATCCTCAAAAAGCCTAAACACTCTCAATAATCAAGCCGTTTGGATTTTCTGAGCAATATGATGTCATAATGCAGTTGCTCATTATTATTTAAAGAGACATGCACCGAAACGGGTCGCTGTGAACGGAGCTGTTTTTGAGGAGGTAAAAAGGGTGTTGTTTTACACAACCATTGAGGAATTTTAACCAAAGTATGTTACAAACTTTACATGAAGACCCTAAAGAATCATACCAACAAATGAGCATCCGATGACCCCTTTAAAGGATGTTTTTCAGATATTCCCTTTCATGCAGTGTGTAATACAGCTGTGAGTTTAAGTGCAGATAGTTATTATCTCCCAAAAGAAAGAAGTGATTCTGAACTGCTGAAACGAGTCGTCAGTGATTCCAGTCTTGCACGAACCTACGTAACAATGTGACAAATTTGCATAATGCCAGTCTGTGCTCTCATTGGCTGAACAGCATCTGCTTTGCCCCGCCCTCAAACACTGTAGTTCTATCTGAGACTGGAAGAGTTTAGTTTGTGTTGTTCATGTCGAGAAGACCAAAGCAAATCCCCTTTGATGAGATTAATACTGTTCGTATCTCAGTGTCTCAAGAGCTGAGGAAGAGCTGATGTTCAGATATGCTAATAGCCATTTGGTTTCTGACCAATCACAACAGACTGGGCCGTCTGACCAATCAGAGCAGAGCAGGCTCTCAGAAAGGCGGAGTTTAGAGACGCCGAATCCTTTATCGAACCGTTTCAGACACTGACAAAAAAAATAGATAATTAAAATGTTTTTTGAATCGCAATCCGATCCTTTAATGATTTTTATTATTAATTAGAGAGTTTACACACTTTAAATAACTAATTAATTTGTGCATTATTAAATTACTTGTGTAATTATATATTAAGAAAATAATGAAAATAAAAGTATATTGAAAATTATGGTAACTCTTTACAATAAGTAACATTTAGTTAACGCGAAATAACAATGAAAAATACTTTTACAACATTTATTAATCTTACTTAATGTTACTCTCAACATTTACTAATACATTTTAAGATCAAACGTTCCGATTTCTGTTTATTGAATGTAATTGGTTGGGGTTTTATTAATTGGGGTGTTAATATTGTGGAATTTTAATTGTGGCGAGTGAGTCTGTGAACTAGTTATTCCGTGCATTAGAAATGCATAAAGCCTGTAAGTACAAACATGTTTTGTTTTCCAAATAATCGTCTTTTAGACCATTGAATCCTTCCTCTGTCAGATAATTACTGTATATGTTTTGGGGGGGGGAAGTGTCATTAGTAATTAGTTTCTGTCTTAAAATGCGTTCTCACCCTCGTTCTTTCCCACAAATGAAGAGCGTAAACGCGTCTACAGACAATTAAGTGTGTTGGACTGCAGATGAACGGCTCGCGCCAACCTGATTGCTAAGAATCATGGGTTTTGCCATGGGAAAACTTTTCAATTACGGACGTTTCCTCTCTGACACTGCCAATGTGTGCTGGGAATGAGGCGGGCCGAGGTGCCACGGACTCGACTGCAGAAGCGCCTGGAAATGAGTTTGCAGGCTGTTGTCTGAGAGGGAATTTGGCAGGAGGTTTTTTTGCGCAGTTGAAGAGTAAACGCGCTCTAATTACGGTCGTGACCGCACCATCTAATGAGTCGAGAGCCGATGCCAACATCCTCACAATCAGACGCTTCGTGAACGGATGAAACGCTCTGCGGAAATGCGTTAGACAATGTCAGGTTGGTTATAATGCAGATGGTGCATTATTTTCTCCATTGTCTCACAATGGCAAGACCAGAGATTGTTTCTATTTCACAATCTCCCAAATGGCTGCGGTGTAATTGAAGTGTCGTGATGATTCGCTTTTCTAGAAGACTTTACTTACTGTAACTGAACTTAAAGGGGTGGTTGATTTATGATTTCAATTTTCTAACTCTAGTTAGTGTGTAATGTTGCTGTTTGAACATAAATAACATCTGCAAAGTTACGACGCTCAAAGTTCAGAGCAAAGGGAGATATTTGCTTTTAAAGAAATCGCTTTTTAAGGACTACAACAAACGGCTGGTAGAGACTACACCACATTCCTCCCGGGTTAGTGACATCACCAACCCTAGAATTTACATAAACCCTGCCCCCTGAACACGATTTATAGATTATCAAGACAGAATATGCTAATCAATGACTAGAAGATAACTACACATCAGCTTCATAAATTCATCAACTAACCATTCAGAAATGTCCTGTTGCTTCTACATGTTGTCACTTCTTCTTGAGTCTCTCCATCATTGTCTGACTCCGGTTTGAACATAAAAGGCTAAAAGTTTTTGAAATATTCAGTGCATGTGTGTGTGAGGTAAAAGGACACAAGCTCTTGAAGCTCCGCCCCCTGTGCCGGGAGCAGCAGCTCATTTGCATTTAAAGAGACAGACACAAAAACTGTGCGTTTTTGCTCGCCCTCAAAAAGTGACAATTTTAACATGCTATATAAAAATATCTGTGGGGTATTTTGAGCTGAAACTTCACACACACACTCTGGGGACATCAGAGACTTATTTTACATCTGGTGAAAAGGGCATTATACCACCCCTTTAATGTGGCAATTTTATATTTCAACTAATTGTTTTGATTCCCTTGTCACCCCTGTCTAAGAGTAAAATCTTTGGTCTGTAAGCGTGAATGAGTGTCCTGCTACATGGAGACGGGACACACATTTTGGGGTTGCTTTTTATTTTACAGTACTTGCACTTACATGTACTTACAGTAAACTTACCCAAGAAAGTACTGGGTAATATAAGGTAACAATATGGGTTAAGGTTAGGTTTGGGGGTAGGTTCAGGGTTTCTACCTAGTTATTACCCGTGTGTGTGTGTGTGTGTGTGTGTGTGTATATGTAAAAGCGCTACCCATTTTGGAGCATGTTTTTGTAAGGCTCTGGCAGTAGTGCATGACACAACGAAAATTTCGATAAGCAAATATAGGTTGACAACACTGCAGAATCAAGACACAACACAATGGAAACACAGCAAAATACCACGGAAATGCTCTCGTTCTTTTCTTGGCCGCTATAGAGATTGCGTCAAAGCTATTACTAGAGGTAATGGTCTGACGAAATCCAAATTTGGGAATTTTTATTTTTTTACTTTAGTACCAAACTTTTTTTTTATAACCCCTTCAACTGCAATTATTTATATATTTTATTTATATAGCGATGTTAATTTAAAGTGTTATTTAAAAAGATCGGTGCACTAAAAGCTTTTTAATTTTGTTAGACCATTATTACCTATTGCACAAATCTTTAGCTTAAAAGCTTCGTTTACGTGCCCGGGAATTGCCAATAATATGTGCAAAGTAAAAAAGCATTGGTATGGTAAAAATGGTAACACATTTGGATTTCTTTAGTCCATTGCAACTAGAATGAAGCCTGCATGTTAACTTTAACACACGCTCTATGGTGGCTGAGTAACTGCACAGTGAAATGGGCTGATTGGCTGTATTGGCCCATATAGGAAATTCAAGAGGTCATTAAAAATATTTTGTTACAGTAAAAACTGCACAATTATGATTTTTTTCTAGATCATTAGACCCTGTATTAAACCCCTTTGCTCATTCAACTGTAACAGGGCTAAAATAATAAAAGAGAAGTGCCGCAGTATTAAAGAGGAGCTTCACGCATCAACAAGTAGCAGATGAATAAGTGTTATAATGCAGCTTCATCACAAGTCGGTTTATTGCAAGGGTTTCGGGTTTCATGCAATGTGAGAAATGATGTACATCCGAGTGAATGAGACGGTTCTGATCCATAGCCATTAACCAAGGCACTTACATTACGCAAACACAATTCATTCACCTCTGCTCTAGCTTGTTTAATAATCTATTTTTGTTATACTGAAGTTGGCATCGTGAACTGTGAATATTGTTTGCTCTAGGACAAATAGCTTGTGATTTTCCACAACCACAAGTCGCTTTGGATAAAAGCTTCTGCTTAATGTAATGCACAGGCTTTATGTAGCGTGCATTTGCTGCATTACTCTTTGAAAACCATTCATATTCCATGCTATCTATTTATTTATTGCATTGTGCACAGAGGATGAACAAGTTACTTATCTTCAATGTAAAATGTAATTAATTCAGTTGTTAATTAATCGCATGGTGGTTCAGTTCCAGTAATCATTTATCCGGAGTCGCATTGCTTTATGCGATCACTCTTTTTAATTGGATGTTCCACTGAATGCAGTGTTTTTGCTGAGTCGAGACTCATCTCTGGACTCTTCCGGTCGAGTTTTGGCTGGCCTCCGTAAAGTGTCTCTCATCTTAATGCTTCTAAGTGAATTGGCTGTCATGTGCAGGAAGAATCAGTGCTGTCGTGATGCCAGAAGTTTCTCAGCATTGATTTTTCCAGCGGGACAGACTGAAGAATTATATCTGCACTTGTGCCGCATTAAAATGAGTCTTATGGGCCGGCTTACTCCTATTCGCCTGCTGTGTTCACCTCTCTGCCATACTAAACCTTATTTCTGCGGGGTGTTGTAGAAATGTCACGACTCAGAACAGCGCAGTATAATCATAATTGTGTCCTATCATAATCATAAAAGCTGCATCAAATGAGTGGTTCACTTCACTTTCATTAACATCTGTTTAGACAGTTGATTTAATTTGAGTCATTTATTGCATTCTTTCACACACTGTTTTTGATTAGTATAATATTTGCATTTTTTACCAGTTCTAACAATTGTATCCGTGTTGTCTTATGCCAAATACTTTCACAATTATAGACTGTTACCATCAACAAAAGCTATCTTTATATACGGCAAAGGCTGACGTGCATTTATGTTTTATTTACTGTTTAATGCTGCTCATATTGGCATACCTGTATTTACATAACAGTTGCATGATGTAAATAGCCTACATAAAGTATATAAGTTATAAAATAAAAAAAACAGGAACTCATTAAAAGGCTAGGGCTGCAATATTATGACAAAAAAAAAAATCATTATTGTCGATTATTGCTCTTGATGTTGTAATGTTGACATTTTGGTAACACTTTACAATAAGGTTTCATTTGTAAACATTGAACTAAAAATGAACAGTTTGGTAACTAACATTAACAAATTATCAAGATTAATGAATACAGTAACAAATGTCTTTCTTGTCGTTAGTTAATGTTAATAACACATTAACTAATGGGACCTTATTGTAAAGTGATGCATATATTTTTTTGTCCCTTTCATCTTTGATTTGGGGGATATTTTTGTTCATTTTGATGCCATTATTTTCCCCTAACCCTGTTAATATCTGCCCCATGTATGCCGTTCATGCAGTGTATAGTGTGTAGTAGGCAGTGTGTCAGTATTTCTTTCTAATCTCATCCACTCTGTCTTGTCCTCAGACTCGTCTCTGGCGGGATGTCCCGTTCCTGACGCCAGCGCCGCGGCCCAGAAGTTGCTGATTCTCGATGCCCGCTCATACACCGCCGCCGTGGCGAACCGTGCCAAAGGAGGAGGCTGCGAGTGTGAAGGTCAGTGCTGGGGAAGGGCATAAGGGCATTACACAGAATGGACTTCAATGGCAACCAACTATTCCAATGTTCAAAGAAGGTTCAAATGTCCGTCTCAGTGCAGCTTCAAAGTCTCGACACGATCCCAGTCGAGAAATAAGAGTCTTATCTAGCGAAACGATCGGCATTTTCTATATATACTATATATATATATATATATATATATATATATATATATACTTTTTAACCACAAATGCTCGTCGTGTACCATCTCTGAGATGCGTCATGTCATTGCGTCATCACGTCACGTTTAATTCCCTCCAGAAGCGTCTCACACGATTGTGTTCCCGAACACCAGCATCCGTTTATTGTGTTTCGTCTGATGCTCTGAGACACACTCATTTATGATGGAGGGAAAAGGGACCACAGTTTCTTCCCAGATTGCAATAATATAATATAATATAATAAAAAAAATATTTTTTTTTTTTTTTTTTTGCACAAATTTCCCATGAAGTGATGTTTTGTTCTCTTGAATACATGGGATGGAAACGCTGCTTTATTCTCAAATGTTTGATGCAATATTGCAGTTGTGCGCATCAGTTGAATTCACACCTTTGGACGGAAACACAGTTGTTGGTTGTTTATTGACTGAAGTCTGTTTTCACTCTTGTGTTTTTAGAGTACTATCCCAACTGTGAGGTGATGTTTATGGGCATGGCCAACATCCACTCCATCAGAAACAGCTTTCAGTCACTTCGAGCGGTTTGCAGTCAGATCCCAGATCCCGGCAAGTAAGTGACATTTAATATACACTCCCGTTCAAAAGCTTGAGGTTGGTAAGATTTTTTTGACCAAGGTGGCATTTATATGATCAAAAATACAGTAAAAACTGTGAAATATTATTACAATTTAGAATAACTGTTTTCTATGTGAATATATATAATGTGATCATAATGTGATCCTATAATGTGATCCTGTGATCAAAGCTGAAAATTCAGCTTTGATCACAGGAATAAATTACACTTTACTATCTATCTATATATATATATATATATATATATATATATATAGTAAAGTGTAATTTATTCCTGTGATCAAAGCTGAATTTTCAGCATCATTACTCCAGTCTTTAGTGTCACATGATCCTTCAGAAATCATTCTGATATGAGGATTTGCTGATTTTGATCAATTTAAAGGAAATAGTCTTAATTAAAATAAAAAAAATGACTGACCCCAAATTTTTGTTTGTTTATTAAATTTAAATAATATATATTCTATTTATATATTTCTATTTAAATATATACAAAAAAACATTAGCTGAGAAAATAAAAATAAAAGCCTCTAAATGAAGATAATTCAAAGACATTGTGTTATCGTGGCTGACAAGTAAAGCATCGAATGCATAGCAGTTTTCATTAACACTTTACTTGAGGCCTTTTTGTACAATGCATTATAAAGGTATTCACGATGTACATTCTAACAATTATTCATGAAAAGTTATGCATTAAAGTTAAAATGCAGTATATTTGCAGATGCCTTGTTACATCTTAAATTGGTTGTTTGTCGTGTTTAAATGCATTATACTTTCAAAAGGTATTCAGTATTCAGTTTCTGTTGTTAAATAACCCTAATGTAGGATAACCTGAAACCCTGAACCCCACTGATGTTAAAATAACACTTCTTATGCTACAGTAAAACACTGATGTTCACGTTCAGAAGCTGAAGGGATGTTTTCTTGTCACAAAAACAATGTGAAACGTGAAATTTTAAAGATAATTTAAGTTTATTACACACGCTTTAAGCATTATCGTATCGCATATCGAATATCGCATTATTTAGTGAGTTTTCGCATTTGTGACCCTGGGCCACAAAACCAGTCTGAGATAACTGAGATGTATGCATCACCTGAAAGCTGAATAAATGAGCTTTGCATTGATGTATGGTTTGTTAGGATAGGACAATATTTGGCTGAGATACAACTATTGTAAATCTGGAATCTGAGGATGCAAAAACATACATTGAGAAAATCTCCTTTAAAGTTGTTCATTTATGTTGGCGATTGTGCTGCATTCACTCACACAAATACATGTTTGATATATTTACGGTAGGAAATTTACAAAATATCTTCATGGAACATGATCTTTACTAAATATCCTCATGATTTTTGGCATAAAAGAAAAATGGATAATTTTGACCCATACAATGACCCATTTGTTGGCTATTGCCACAGATATACCCGTGCGACTCGTGACTGGTGACGTGATCCAGAGTCACACATCGCACTTTTCTTCAACATCGTGCAGCCGTAGTTTCTGCTTGTGTAACCCGAGTCTCGGTTCGCTCTGTCCAGCTGGCTCTCGGCTCTGGAAAGCACCCGTTGGCTCCAGCATCTGTCCGTCATGCTGAAAGCTGCTACTCTGGTGTGCTCTGCGGTGGAGCGCGAGGGGCGTCCGGTGCTCGTCCACTGTTCGGACGGATGGGATCGGACCCCGCAGATCGTGGCCCTCGCAAAGATCCTTCTGGATCCCTTCTACAGAACCATAGAGGTACATGTGAAGAAGTGCTGCTCCTGTCCTTTAAAACAGGGGTTTTGGGACTGCAAGGGAGTGACGTAGAAAAGGAAAACTGTAAAAAAAATATATAATAATAAGAGTAAAAAAAAAAAATTGGATTAAAATGTCACCTGTAACCTTTATTTATATAGCGCTTTTTACAATACAGATGTTTCAAAGCAGCTTTACAGTGATAACAGGAAAAATATTGCAACAAAGTTGAGTGTCAAAGTCCAGCTTAACCCATTTGTGTCCACATTTTTCTGAATTGTTTCATGCATAGTCGTATTAATAGTGTCCTATGTGAACATGTTCTGCATTCATTTTCCCCAGGTTTTAGTTTTTTTTTTTTTCTTAAAATCCCTTATTTGGTTGTTTGCTTGCATTTTGAGACATAAAACATGGATAACATCTAGAAAATTACTTATTAATGGAAAATTACAACTATATACTACTGCAACTATAGTTTGCGATGGGCTGAATCCCCCCAGTGACCCCACTAATGCTGATTCCCCCCAGTGACCCCACTAATGCTTAAGTGAGTTCAGTGATGGTTCATTTTTGTTGAAAATAAGTTGTTAATTTAGTTCATCTATCTATACAGTCGCTCTGGAGAAAACCGTGAATAAATAAATGTGAATAGGTTAATCTATTAAATTAGATAAAATAATAAACATTTTGATTAATATAAATAAATAAATTGTATTCAAATTATAAATAAATAAATGCATTTACAGTGTGCATTAATATAGTGAGTAGAAATAAAAAATAAAAAGTAGTGTATAAATAGTGTATAATCAGTTCATTTTGTTGTCATCTGATAGTGTCAGTGCAGTTAAGTCGATATTATTACATTTGCTACATCCTCTAGATCTCCAGTCATCTTTGGGATTGTGTCCGCAGGGTTTTCAGGTGCTGGTGGAGACCGAGTGGTTGGATTACGGCCACAAGTTTGCGGACCGCTGTGGTCATCAGGAGAACAGTGATGACGTGAGTGAACAGTGTCCGGTGTTCCTGCAGTGGCTGGACTGTGTTCATCAGCTCCTGAAGCAGTTCCCCTGCCTGTTCGAGTTCAACGAGGCCTTTCTGGTACCGAACCTTTGCTTTATCTACAGTAGGGCTGGGCATTGACTCAAATGTCATGTGTATATACTGTATACAGGGTTCCCACGGGTTCTTGAAATCCTTGAAAGTTTGTGAATCTGAAAAAGAAAGAAAAAAAGGCCCTGGAAAATAAACACACACAGATACAGGTCCTTGAAAGTGTTTGAATTTATTTTGTGCAAGAAGTTTTCTGGGAAAAATTCCATATTATTCCCTCCGGTCGGATGAAAGTGTTATTTCACCAACGCTTCGTGGCCTATGAATACTAGCTTGCTTGATTTACGTTAGTTACGCACATTTACACGTTACGTTAAGTGTTTCCCGCGCGAGGTACTTTGTGTTGTACGTTGCCATGACGTTCACGCGCGCACGAAACTACTACGATGGAACCTCAACGTTTGTTGTTGAACACCACATATGTGTTCCCATATTAAGTCCTTGAATTTGAGTGTATTGCACCTGGAAAGTCCTTGAAAGGTCCTTGAATTTGAAGTTAACCAAGGTGTGGGAACCCTGTGTATATTTGGTCAACTACTGAAAAATAGCATAAGGAATTAGCCAATCAACGCATCAGTTGCCTGTTTTAGATGGCAAAGAGAAAGGAACCATACCTTAAAAAAGACCAAAACGTTGGTTTAATTAAGAAAATAAGCCTCAGAATTTGAGCTACACTTATATTTTTAATTAAAGTCCCCCTGTATTCAATAAATGTATCCCTTAAAACTCATCTTTGATCACCAAAATTACGTATTTAAATGTTTTTTCCTGGAAAAAAATTATTCATGCTTGAACGTAACTCGACACCCTTGCCTCATTTAGTATACATGGTTCTTTGAATATGCAAATGAGCCCCGCCTCCACTCACTCACTCAGCTCAGAGATCCACTGGTTGACGATCACACGTTGATCTGATTGGTTACAAGGTAGTTTGTGACGTCAGAAACACCAGCGATGTCAAAGCGTGTTTTTGAGACTGTCTTTGGTTCACTGCAGTTTTAAGGAGGAAATACTCAGCAATGGTGTCGACTTATGAATTTGCACATGGTTTGTCTTAAAGCATATTAAAAACACATATAAACAACATGAAAAGCTTAGGGAGTTTATAAAAAATAAACAGCATGATTCAATGCAGCCAGACTACATGGTTCCCATCATAATCAATGAAGCAGTCTGTAGATTCTGAAGCCTGATTGGCTGGATCATGCAGGAAGGATAAATGATCAGTTTATATTATCTGTAGACTGTAGGTCACATCCAGATGTTGTTCTGATTAACTCTGTTGTTGTCCTAGGTGAAGCTGGTTCAGCACACGTACTCCTGTCTGTACGGCACATTCCTGTGCAATAATGCAAAAGAGCGAGAGGCTCGTAACGTCTACAAACGCACATGCTCCGTCTGGTCTCTCCTTCGCACCGGAAACAAGAACTTCCAGAACTTCCTCTACATCCCCTGCCATGATATGGTCAGCACACCTACACACCTACACACACACACACACACACACACAAAGTCATGTCACCTTCATTTCTACAGCGCTTTATACAGAACAGATTGTTTCAGTAATAAACAGGAAAATAACAGAATCAATGATGCAAACGTCATCAAGTAAAGCAGCTCTAAAAAGACAATAGTGTCATTATTCAGTTCAGTGTTGATTCAGGTCAGTTCAATAACTGTGTAAGTTCATCAATTATGAAACGAGGTCAGCTATAATCAGCTGTAAGCGGTCAATGTTGCAAAATTTGTTAATTAGGCCCTGTGTCCACCAAAGCATTTTTGCTTTTTAGCATTTTAGCATCTTAGCATCTTTGGCTGTCGTATTTTTCCAAATGTTTTTAATGGGAGCGCCACGTTTTTAAAACGCCAGGAGCGTTTGGCGTTTTTTACCGGTCGCCGAGAGTTGAAGAATGTTCAACTTTGGGTAAAACGCAGCGCTCATCACTGTAAAACAAGAGCCAGAGCAAGAACTTTACATTGTATCGACATTTTTATATAGAAACTACACAGAAACAAACTATCTGTGAAATGAGATACTAGTAACAAATCAGCAATAAAGCAGCTCTGCAGAAAAGTGTAAAGCAGTGGTCTTTTAGTTTAATTATTAATATTTTGAATTGGCTTTTATTTTTAGTTAATTTTAGTTTCAATTTTAGTCATTTCATTGTGCTATTGTCATTTTCATCTAGTTTTAGTTGTTGTTTTAAAATATTGCTATTTAGGTTGATTAGATTTGTCAATTTTAGTTTTTATTTATTTCCAGTTAATAATTGTAATGCTTCAACTTAAACGTATTTCAGTCAGGCAGCTTTTTTTCAATTAACAGAAATGTTTTTAATAGTTTTAGTTAACATTTGTAATTATAAGCTTCCAACTAGACTCTCAAAAGGCTATTTTAACTTTAGCAAATATATATGACATATATTTTCAATATATATTTTAAAATATAAAACAGTCAAACCAAAATGTATTCAGACACCTTCAACAGTTTCACAGTTTATTCACTATAGTTTAGAAAATGGTAATAAAATGACACGAATTTGACTGGTTTTGTCCATCCTTCTGTTAGACTGTCTCACACATGAATGATGTTGAATATCTGTCAGCTGTTAAATTTAACTACACAATTAGATAATACCAGTTTAGCTCAACCAATCACCAAGCAATGCTTCATTGTGTTCAGTCTGTGTGTAAAAAGAGCATTAGCAATTAAAGAAAAAACACTGAAGAAAACATGATCAGCTCAAAGTGTCTGAATCATTTTTGGTCCCAAATGTTTATAAATGTTACTGGTAGTCACTGTATGAAGATTTCTTGGGTATAATATGTCACAGTTTACTTTATTTTGCTCTCCTCACTTACTTAAATGAAACTATAGTGTCCTGCACACACTAGAAAAAAAAAAAAAAATATATATATATATATATATATCTATCTGGTGTCTGAATAATTTTTGGTTTGACTGTATATTTTAAAGTATTTTAGAGCTAAACAATTTATATTTACTATAGAAATTTCTATAACTTTGTACGATTTTGTTCATTTCTGTGCCTTTTCCAAACATGGACATTCCGTTTAAACCCAACCATTCCATTTAACACCGTTTAAAAGACACAAATTTCCAATTTATTTTTGTAATGCCCAATAAATGTCTTGGATTTAACGCCACAGTCACTGTGAAGACGTTGGTGTGTGTGTGTGTGTGACGTCTGTGATTGCCTCTGTTGCAGGTTTTGCAGCCCGTATGTCACACGCGGGCTCTTCAGTTGTGGACGGCCGTTTATCTGCCGACATCATCGCCGTGCACCGCGGCCGAAGACGCCATGGAGATCTACCTGAGCCCGTCGGCACAAGGAGAGGAGTTCACCTCACGCTCGCTCGACAGGTGACCGCTCGCGCGCAGCTCAGTTAACAGCAGATTACACTGCTTCACAATTACACTTGTCCGCATATTGCTTCGAGAAATCTGTATTTGGCCGAGTTCCAAACAACTCTCCCGAAAGTAATATTGCGATGCAAAGGTTTCAGGTTTCAGCAGACTTTCTGCCAGTAAAGCACAGATTGCAGGACTGTCAAGTGTCAGTATTTTATTTTCATAAGGCAGTAAATAATTTTTAAAAAGCATTAAATGTTGGTTTTTTTTTTTACAAAGCATTAAGTTTGCTTTATTTGTCCTGGTGACTTTTTTGTTTTTATGCAAAATATTAGGTGTCATTATTTTTATTAAACAAAAGGCAAAGTATTGTTATAAAACTTTATTATTATATATTAAAGTATAAACAAAATTTTTTTTTAATAAAATATTGTTTGCTTTACTTGCCTTGGTGACATTTTGAGTGTTTTTTTTTTTTTTTTGACAAAATCCTTTTAAGTGTCAGTATTTTAAAGCATTAAATCATTTTTATAAAACATGAAATCTTTATTTTGCTCATATTTAGTTTGCTTTACTTGCCCTTGTGACAAAGTATTTGAGCCATTATTTTTATTAAATAAAAAGCAATGTTATAAAGCTTTATTATTATATATTATTAATGTATATTTTATAATATATTATATATTGTTAAGCATATATTTATAAAACTATTAATGTATTAATTTTTTATTTTTTTTATTTTTTATAAAGCAATGTTTGCTTTACTTGCCCTGACCCATTTTTCAGTGTTTTTTTTAACAAAATATTTAAGTGTTTGTATGTTTGAACAAAAAACAAATAATTATTTAATGTCTCATTAATTTTTTTTTATAAAATATTAAGCTTGCTTTACTTGCCTTATAAATATTTTGCTAAAAAAAACATTGAAAATGTCACTAAGAGCCAGTATTTTTGTTAAACAAAAAGCAAAGTATTTTATGAAGCATTAAATATTTTTTAGCAAATATTATTGTTTTATTTTTATAATGCATTGTTTGCTTTACTTGCCTTTTTTTTTCTAAAAATAACACCTATTTTCCTTTTAAAATAATTGTTGTTAATATAAAACTTGCTTGTTTATTGTACATTATGAAATATAAACCTTATTTATAAAAACCTTATTTTTTATAAACATTTATCAATGAGTCGCTATACTGAGATGCTTTGAGTTGTGTGTTCAGATTCTGCCCTCTTGTGGAAAACTGAAGCATATTGACATTGTGTGTTTTTCCATTCACTCAGGCTCCCCAAAACACGGTCGATGGACAACTTGGTGTCTGCTTGTGAGAACGGCGTGACGCTCACTCGCACCTCAAGTGACCCTAACCTGAACAAGCACTGCCAGGAGGGACGGCCAGCGCTGGAGTCCAATCAGCCGTTGGCGATCCAGGACACGTCGATCACTGGATTGGTCAGCGATGAGCAGGAGTTGGAGACGTGTGAGGAATTAGGTTCTTTGGTATCTTGTGAGCAACATGAGGATGATGTAAGGGTGGAGCCTTGTTTGACAACCCAGCCACTGCCGTCTTTGCCCCACCCCTTAGCATTAGATCAGGCCCCGCCTCTTCCTGTTTTAAATCAAGCCCCGCCTCCAATCCCAATCAGTCCCCTCCCACCTTTACCACAGGAAGAGGAAGTCAGGACTGCAGAAATCACTTCCACACCCTCAAATTCACCTTCTCTTTGTAATGGCTTTGCACACGTAGAAAACACTAGCAGCTCTTTGAACTCCGAGCTCGAACACTTTTCTCCAATGGAGGCATCCGTGGAGACGCTAACAGAGCAAAGCGCCATCGCTCCAGCTAGGATTGAATCGCACATCCCTGTTGAAGCAAAAAAGACTGAGGCGTTAAGAAATGGAGAACTTGTTTCTGTGAGAGAACGGCCACCCCCTGCTGACTACGCCAAAGCAGCGCGGCGTCTTATTTCCCAAAGCCAGTTGACTGATCTTTCCCTACTTGGCTCCCAATGGGACAGTGTCCAGGGGCTTGTCCAGTCTGCCTGCGGTGGCGCCATTCAACACGGGACCTATCATGGCCGTCGATTGGCAAACAAGCTTCTTCGCACCCATGGTGGAAGTGCAAACGGTGGGCCGTGTTGTCGTCGTGACCCTTTGCGCACTCCTGGAAGTCCGATCCAGTCGGGTTGGTTTTCCGCCGTGAAGAACTCAAGCTACGCCGCGCTTTGTTCCTCAGCCGCCTCTTCGTTAGCAATGGGACCGTCCTTCCGGCAGCTTCTACCCTCCCATTCTTCACCCTCCTCAGGCGGATCTCTGGCTCCATCTCAGACGCCCGCGTACCTGGACGATGACGGTTTGCCGGTGGCGGTGGACGCGGTGCAGCAGCGGCTGCGACAGATCGAATCAAATTACAAACAGGAGGTGGAGGTGTTGAGGCGGCAGGTTCGACAGCTCCAGCTCAAACTAGAGAGCAAACAGTTCTGCACGCCGCCCTCCGAACCGGACGTCGACTATGAGGATGATATCGTAAGTCTATGTTCCCACATATGCACGTTTCCTATCAGACCGGTGTTTGGACATGCAAACTGATTTCAATGAAAGTGAATTTATCATGTGGGTCCAGAAAACTCTTCAGTTTAATCAAATTTAAGAGTATTAAAGGGGTGGTATATATAACGCCCTTTACACAAGATGTAAAATAAGTATTTGATTTCCCCAGAGTTTGTATGTGTTAAGTTTTAGCTCAAAATACCCCACAGATATTTTATATAGCATGTTGAAATTATCACTGTTTGAGGGTAAGCAAAAACACACCGTTTTGTGTCTGTTCCTTTAAATGCAAATGAGCTGCTGCTCCCGGCATAGGGGGCGGAGCTTCAAGAGCTTGTGGATTGCAGTTAGAAAAGTGAAATCATAATCAACCACCCCTTTAAAGTCTTAAATATCTTAAATGGTCTAACAGAAATCTTAAATATCATTTTAAGAGGTCTTAAATTTGGGAATGTAAAAACAGAAACAGCCTACTAATTGTTATATGATTTAATTAAATGCGTTTCAGAGTAAAAAATAATATAAAAATTGTATATTTAAAAAATGTAAAAACCTGCTAACAGCTCTCTGAACTCCTAGGTCGACCACTTGAATCACACAGAGCGGATTGTGGACACAATATCGCCTGTTTTTTGCTGTTTTGCCACCAAAAATAGTTTCAAACAAAGCCACAGCAGAACTGTTGTGCATCTCTGAGCAGTGTTTCATCACTGAATGAATCAGTCCATTTAAATGAATCTGTTGAATGAATGATTTAAAGGGATACTCCACTTTTTTCGGAAATATGCTCATTTTACAACTGCCCCAGAGTTAAACAGTTGAGTTTTACCGTTTTAGAATCCATTCAGCCGAACTCCGGGTCTGACGGTACCACTTTTAGCATAGCTTAGCACAGATCATTGATTCAGACGAGTCCAGTAGCATTTCTTTCAAAATGACCAAAGAGTTTCAATATTTTTCCTATTTAAAACTTGACTCTTCTGTAGTTAAACCGTGTACTAAGATCGACAGAAAATGAAAAGTTGCGATTTTCTAAGCCTATATGACTAGGAACTACTCTCATTCCGGCGTAATAATCAAGGAACTGTGCGGCTGTACCATGAGTGCAGCAGGCGTAGTGATATGACGCAGCGCCTAAAAATAGGTCTAATAGGTTAGACAAACTTAGTCCCGGTCACGTTGGAAGAAGTGACCGAGCTGGGGACTATTTTCAGGCGCTGCGTCATATCATAGAATCCACAATCCGTCCTTCGGATGAGACGTTAAACCGAGGTCCTGACTCTCTGTGGTCATTAAAAATCCCATGGCATTTCTCGTAAAGAGTAGGGGTGTAACCCCGGTGTCATGGCCACACACCATTGGCCCTTACCAATCATGGCCTCCTAATAATCCCCTTACATTGAATTGGCTCTATCACTCTCTCTCCTCTCTCCACCTATATCCGGTGTGTGGTGAGCGCACTGGCGCCGTTGTACTGTGGCTGCCGTCGCATCATCCAAGTGGATGCTGCACACTGGTGGTGGTTGAGGAGAGATCCCCTGACATGATTGTAAAGCGCTTTGGGTGTACAGTAGTACATATGAAAGCGCTATATAAATGCCCGATTCTATTCTATTCTATATCATTACGCCTGCTGCACTCATGGTACAGCCGCACAGTTCCTTGATTATTACGCTGGAATGAGAGTAGTTCCTAGCCATATAGGCTTAGAAAATCACAACTTTTCATTTTCCGTCGATCTTAGTACACGGTTTAACTACAGAAGAGTCAAGTTTTAAATAGGAAAAATCTTGAAACTCTTTGGTCATTTTGAAAGAAATGCTACTGGACTCGTCTGAATCAATGATCTATGCTAAAAGTGGTACCGTCAGACCCGGAGTTCGGCTGAATGGATTCTAAAACGGTAAAACTCAACTGTTTAACTCTGGGGGAGTTGTAAAATGAGCATATTTCCGAAAAAAGTGGAGTATCCCTTTAATGAATCGACCATTAACAGTGACTTGCCGCCACCTACTGGTAGTTTTAGTTTTATATGTTGATTTTTTGGGGGGGGGATTTATTGGCCGATAAATCCCAAAAAAATTCTGATTACAAAAACAAAAGTCTCACCATTAAAAGTCATGCCCCAAGCACACAATTATAATGATGTCCTATAAAATTTTATACTGCCTATTTGACAGACTTGTTGCACTTAACTGTGTTTTCATTTTTTTAAGCGATTTAGATTTATCGGCCAATATATCGGTTAGCGGCTTTCAAATATAGAGTTTATCGGCTTAATTTTTCATATGGGTGCAACCTAAACATTTATGCGTAACTGCAGGTTCAATGTATTTGTCATGTTTTTGAAAAGTCTCTTCTGGTCACCAAGGCTGCGTTTATTTAAGAAATACAGTTAAATATTGTGAAATATTACAGTGCAGTGTTTGATTGACGGGTGTGTAGCTGCTCCTTTAGTTATGCATTCATGTTTTCACTGCAAATGCGATGCTCACATGCATCTTAATACCAGGTGTAAACGGGGTCTGCATTGAGTGTCTTCTGTGTCTCGCCCCTCCAGACGTGCCTGCGGGAGTCAGACGGCAGTGATGAGGAAGACTCTCTGTCCAATCACAGCGAGGATCGCTTCAGTGAGGGCAGCTGGGACCGCGTCGAGAGGAAGGACACCGAGGTGAGGGATCCACACTCTTTCCTACTAACGCCTGTTTCACACATACTCCGTTTGCAGTGCGTATTCGTTCCCGCACCCGTGTTAACCGGTTACAGCGTTCACACTGCGCGCGGATGCGGTCTGTCAATGCGTTCCAGGACCGGTGTGTATACAGCAGTGCAGAGATCGTTATTTCTGCTGTGCTGCACGTGCTAAATTAAAGGGATAGTTCACCCAAAAATAAAAATTAGCCCATGATTTACTCACTTTATAATGGGCATCATTTTTTTGTGTCCATTCAAGTGCATCTATCCATCATAAAAGTGTCCCAAACGGTTGGTGTAAGAAGAAATATCCATATTTAACCATAACTTTATAGACTAAAATGGACATTTTTTTTAATATAACTCTGATTGTATTCGTCTGAAAGAAGAAAGTCATATACACCTATGATGGCTTCAGGGTGAGTAAATCATGGGCTAGTTTTAATTTTTGGGTGAACTATCCCTTTAAAGTGACAGCACATGGTCCGTGGTCAAAATAAACACAGTTTGACATTAAAATGTAGTTATCTCACCATAAATGGGTTTAATTAAATTATACTACTATTTTTCGCAGTCATATTTTTACTTTAAGCCTGGGGTAAAGCACAGAAAGGCCAAACACTTACCATGAGTAGCAAAAATAACTGATGCGGTAAAAGTTTAAATATTTTTTATTGTGAAAGACACTGTTTGTTATTATGTGTGGGCAAGGCATCTCTGCATAAAGTGATCATCACGTGACAGGCTGCTGGTGCGAGAACTACACTGAACAAGAATGCTGCACAATTAATGACACTTGTCGTTGAAGTGGAGAAACAAAGTTCTGTATGACCCACAAGTCTTTTTATATAAAGATTTAAATGCTAAAGAAAAAGCATGAGAGTCAGCTGTTTTTGTCAATTGTAAGTTTTAATTGAATATTTGTGATTTTTAACACAAGAAAGGTACTTTTAAATGTTTTTGCCACTTGCTTGAGCAAATTAATTATATATTATTTAAGTATTAGTAATGCATTGAATAATATTTGTTTAAATTTAGTGTTTAAACGTGGTTAAGTCTATGAAAGACTGTATAACTGTACTGTGTACAAAAAGAGAATTGCAATTCTGACAAAAAACTTTAGTAACAACTTTTGGATTTGAAATAAAAATAGTGAATAAATGTTGTGTTTGTGGTATACAGCGGATCAGTTGCGCACTGCAAACGGAGTGTGTGTGAAAGCACATGAGCGCGTGCTGCTCCACATACACACTGCAAACGGAGTGTGTGTGAAACAGGTGTAATTCCCCTCAGTTGTTCTCAGTGACACTAATATCCTCGTTCCCGTGTCTCAGGTCACCAGATGGGTCCCGGATCACATGGCTTCTCACTGTTTCAACTGCGACTGCGAGTTCTGGATGGCCAAGCGTCGGCATCACTGCAGGTGGGTCTCGTCCTCAGACCCCTCACACACCTCACACACACCGGACTGCACTGACATCATGTGTAGAGAGCAGAAATGATTGGCTCAGCTGAACATGACTTGCTGATTGTAAAGGGTTGCCGAGCTGCTTTTTGTAACTTTGACCTAAATTTATTAACTGAGATTTTAAGTCATGTTAAATATGTAGTAAATGTACTGAACTTCACAATTGATTTATCACATATAATTAAAATAGCTCATTTAATCAGTGCTTATACGATTAAAGAGTCCTGTTTTTGATGCTTGTATGTTGTTTTTATTCTACATTTGTCAGATTTGATTTTAAACTTTGATAGAATATTTGATTGGATTAATAGCATCGTATTTGATCAAATATAGACTTTATAGATTGTTTGGTTAATTTTATTATTAATACTATTTATATACTATTTAAGTATTACAAATATTTAAAATTAGCTCTTATTTTTATATACTTTAATTTGTTTAGCGTTTAGTAATTGTGTTACTTGCTTTGAACATTTTTATAGTTTTTTTTATATATATATATATATATATATATATATATATATATATAATATATAAAAAAAATTATATATATTTCTATTTAGTTTTTTTTTGTCATTTTAGTACTTCAACTTAGTTGAAAGTGCAAGTTTATCATGTAATATTTATAATTTATTTTAGCTTTTTCAATTTTCCGAATACATTTTTGAATAGTTTAAGTTAACAAGAACAACACTATCTAAAGTGCGTGTAATTGATTAGTTTGTTGGTTTACTGTATTTGAATTTTGGATTTTTTTTAATTTATTTGTAATCACTTGGTTAATTTATAGAATATTAGTTTAGTTTTATAGCCAGTGTTAGTTTTAGTATAATTTATAGTATTATTACTACTAACTTTTTTTAGCTTTCGTTAAGGTTTTTTTTATTTGCTTTTTTTATTAGTTCTGTTAAATATTTCCATTTTAGCTTTTAATTTTTGTTTCAGTTCTTCAACTTAAAAAAAATACACTTAGAAATGTTGCTACTTGGTTACTAACTGAACGAAGTTTTTCATCTAATATTTATATTTTGTTTTTGCTTTTAATTACTGGAAACATGTTAGTTAACAAGAACAGCACTACTTACATGTGTGGCACATACGATTAATTGCTTGCTTGATTGATTGAATGTGTGGTATTCTGGCAGGAACTGTGGTAACGTGTTTTGTAAAGACTGCTGCCACCTGAAGCTGCCCATCCCAGACCAGCAGCTTTACGACCCGGTTCTGGTGTGCAACACCTGCTACGACCTCCTGCTGGAGTCCCGTACGCGAGAACTACGCTCACAACAGCTCAAGAAACCCATCGCCACTGCGTCCAGCTGAGACGGCCAATCACAGCGCGCGTGTGCAGACAGATGCCCGTCATTTAGAGGAGGAGCTGCTCTCGGCCTCCTCCCCCCCCCCAGACGCACGAGGAGGGCGATTTTGAGTCCAGATCCGCTGAGACTGATCGACTTGAGGAAGAGGATGGATGAAGTCCTGAAAAAAAACGAGCGCGGTTTGTGATGGAGGGGCGTTTTGAAAGTGAACCGATTGAAAGCTTCTCTGGTTGAGGACATAAACCGAACCCATCTGGGGTTCAGATGCACAGAGAGGCGTTTCTTCATCTCAAAAATCATCTTATCACACACACACACGGCCCCCTACACATCACCAATGAAACACACACACTCACGTAGGACAATCACCTCCTTCCTTCCCTCAAAGCCCCATACGTGTCCATCAAGAGGCTCACTATTTAAGATGAAAATCAAGCTGCTACACTATTTAAAAAATGAAATAATTCTACTTTTGTATCCTTATTATTTTGTGCACTATGGAGGGGATTCGAGACCAAAATGGAGAAATCTGCAGTTGTTTACTTGCTGTTGTCTGCTGATATGAAGCTTGAATGTATAATTTCGTTTCATTTTGTATTGTTTCTGGAGAGATTTATGGGCTGCCGTTACTGAACAAGCTGCCGGTTTGCATTGCTTTGATTGCAGTTTTGTGGTGTTAATGGGGCAGTGCACAGAACGGATGTATTTTTCTTGTCCTTTTTGTTTTATTTTCAGCCACTCCCTTCAAAACGGCGCTTTAGCTGAACTGTGAAATGTTCTTTTCACTCTCATTTTATGTGAAACACACACAGACACACACACACACACACAACTAACTTTAAATGCCAAACTCAAGTTCCCAACATGTCAGTAATATATAGACTTCCAACATGTTCATCCGGCTGGTTGAGCGTCTGTAGCAGAAAGAAGGAAAGAAAGAAAAACAGAACAAGCTGAACATTTATGCACCGTTAATGTGTGTGTTGTTGTTGTTGTACGTTACGGTAAAACTATAGCCATGTTGCACTGCTCTATTTCAGAATCTTTAGCCAGAATACTAGTGTACTAGTTTCTTTTCTACAACTTCATCTGAATAAACCAATGACAGTAATTTTACAACATTTTGATTTAATCTCACAAGTTGGAACGGGTGGATCACTGGAAACTGAAACCGGACTTTTTGCATTCGAGGGTTTCACGGTTACGTCTTTGTTCGCTCCTGTTCTCAAAATGTGTCTTGTGAACATCACACAATAGAAATGCATATTCAAAATAAGTGCTATGATTTATTTCCCCGCCCTTTCTTTCACGTCGTCCGCGTCTTCAGGCCCGGTTCCCTTCATTGAGCGTGTATTTTTAATGGTGAACCTCTCAACAGTGCCATGTGTTTTTGTTTCGTTTTTTTTCTTATGGATTCACCATGTAACTTTAACATGTTCAGTGGTACAATAGCTAGATGCTTAACAGTGAGAAAACGATTGGTTGAGAATCGATGTTGGGATAAAACAGGATAAAACACTGCTTTGCTTCTTTCTTTTCTTTCTTTTTTTGTCGGATGGTTTAATTTGTCATTTTTCATTGTGTTTAATGAAGGACACATTTTGAGTTAAAAACATTAAAAAGGAACCCAGAAATGTGATGTATAGTTATTTGGTCTGTAATAGTGGCTAAAATCTGTCACTTAGTGAATAATTGTTGTAAAGATATGCATTGTACAAGTTCAATCCCATGGGTTAAATAAAAAGATACGTCTTTATCAGCCATCTGTGTCCAGCGTTAAAGTGTGACTTTAAAGAAACGCTTTTTATTACAATGCAAATGCAAAATGATTTACTTGTGAATTTCTCGGCCCGTGAGCCGAGGACGTTTATTAGTTTGTTCTTGCATCCGCGAACAATACAAGTCGACACCATTATGACTAAAAGTTTGCTAAGAAGTATTTCCTACTAAAGCAAGGCGCTATTTGACTCCGTTAAAGGGATACTCCACTTTTTTTGGAAATATTAGCCGAACTCCGGGTCTGGCAGTACCACTTTTAGCATAGCTTAGCATAGATCATTGAATCGGACAGGACCATTAGCATCTCTCTCAAAAAAATGACCAAAGAGTTTCGATATTTTTCCTATTTAAAACTTGACTCTTCTGTAGTTACATCGTGTACTAAGACCGACGGAAAATGAAAAGTTGCGATTTTCTAGGCTGATATGGCTAGGAACTATACTCTCATTCCTGCGTAATAATCAAGAAACTTTGCTGCCGTACCATGAGTGCAGCAGGCGTAATGATATGACACAGCGCCTGAAAATAGTCCCCAGCTCTGTAACTTCCAACGTGACCGGGACTAAGTTTGTCTAACCTATTAGACCTATTTTCAGGCGCTGCGTCATATCATTACGCCTGCTGCACTCGCAGGAATGAGAGTATAGTTCTTAGCCATATCAGCCTAGAAAATCGCAACTTTTCATTTTCCGTCGGTCTTAGTACACGATGTAAACTACAGAAGAATCAAGTTTTAAATAGGAAAAATATCGAAACTCTTTGGTCATTTTTTTGAGAGAGATGCTAATGGTCCTGTCCGATTCAATGATCTATGCTAAGCTATGCTAAAAGTGGTACCGCCAGACCCGGAGATCGGCTGAATGGATTCGAAAACGGTAAAACTCAACTGTTTAACTCTGGGGGAGTTGTAAAATGAGCCTATTTCCAAAAAAAGTGGAGTATCCCTTTAAGCGTATTAATAGCAGACTGGTGGGAGTGGCCTTGGACGGCAATATACCTAGTGCATTATGGGTGTTGAAGTTTGTCTATTTGCCAAAAAGGAAGAAACTAGTCCTTTTTTCTTGTTTCCTGTAGTCACAAAGGACTGACATCAAAAACGTTTTCGCCTTTCTACTGTATAGGCAGCCAAGTTTTATTAATCTCATTTTGCCAGCGGTGAGGTAAGGTTATTCATCCTCTTTCCATTATGAATTTGTTCAAAATCATGCTGTGTATGGAGCTTGAATACTAAAATAAGCTATTAGCATTTTTCTTTTAAATGCAGCCATTTATTATTTTTAACATTTACATTTAAATCAAAGAAAAATCCTGTACAGGTTCTGAACTTTTACAGCACTGATTAATCCGTGTTAATGTTAGTAAATAAAAATACAGCTGTGTATGGTTTGTTCACTGCATTTATTAATAATAAAGGATACAAAACTTGATTAAAAAAGGTAACGCTTTACAATAAGGTTTCATTTGTTAACATTAAATACATGAACTCTTTTCCCACCATTGACGGATTTTGAGATAACGTACTGCATTAAATCCAATGTCTGTTTTATCTCCCAAACGGATAATTTCCAGTTCTGCGAACTCTGGTTTATACTACTTATGTGCTTAAAGTCTATGCAAAACGTAAAAAAAGGACCTTATAAATCGAGCTATCTTAAACAAATAGGAAATGGGGCGTAAATCAATCAAGAACTTTTTGGGATCCTAAAGTTAAGCCAAAGGGTCTCATTGGTGGTCATTTGAACATACAAAGTATAATATCAAAAGGTGTTCAAATTCATCATCCTTTACTGGACTTTAATTGAGATTTTCTTTGGTTATCTGAGACACGGCTTCATGTAATCTCCACATCGGCAGCATTAGAGACCTGGTTTTAAACCGTATAGTAAAGATAGAGTTGGTTTTAAAGGGGGTGGAGTTATTATTAATGTGAAAACTGGTAAATCGCTTGGTCAGATTGTATGGATTTGGAATATATTGGTCTGAATCTTATTCTGTCACCACAAATGTCCTTTGTATTCATTTTAATTTATCGTCCTCCCTCTTCTAATGGTCGTTTTTATGAAAATTTTAAACAATTGCTAAAACTGTGATTTTAACAAAGAGGTTATTATTATGTGAGATTTTAATATTAATTGGGATGACAAAATAGCTAGAAAGAATAACAGGTAACGGGTCATTTCAGTCTGAAGCAGCTGAATAATGGGCCAGCAAGAATAACTAACTCAACAAGGACTCAAATTAATTTCATTTTTAGTAAGCGAGCGAAGAGAATTTTAAAGGGGTGGTATAATGCTCTTTTCACCAGATGTAAAATAAGTCTCTGATGTCCCCAGAGTGTGTGTGTGAAGTTTTAGCTCAAAATACCCCACAGATATTTTTATATAACATGTTAAAATTGTCACTTTTTGAGGTGAGCAAAAACACACAGTTTTTGTGTCTGTTCCTTTAAATGCAAATGAGCTGCTGCTCCCGGCACAGGGGGCGGAGCTTCAACAGCTCGTGTCCTTTTACCTCACACACACATGCACTGAAAATGTCAAAAACGTTTAGCCTTTTATGTTCAAACTGGAGTCAGACAATGATGGAGAGACTCAAGAAGAAGTGACAACATGTAGAAGCAACAGGACATTTCTGAATGGTTAGTTGATGAATTTATGAAGCTGATGTGTAGTTATCTTCTAGTCATTGATTAGCATATTCTGTCTTAATCTATAAATCATATTCAGGGGGCGGGGTTTATGTAAATTCTAGGGTTGGTGATGTCACTAACCCGGGAGGAATGTGGTGTAGTCTCTACCAGCCGTTTGTTGTAGTCCTTAAAAAGCGATTTCTTTAAAAGCAAATATCTCCCTTTGCTTTGAGCTTTGAGCGCTGTAACTTTGCAGATGTTGTTTATGTTCAAACAGCAACATTACACACTAACTAAAGTTAGAGAAGTGAAATCATAATCAACCACCCCTTTAAAATCGTTTAATATGGTAACAGGCCTCTCTGAACACAATTTGATTTAGTGGCCAGAAAAGTAATCTAGTAAGAAATTTAATTCATAAGCAAGGAAATATGATTCTTATGGCATCCCAAAACACAAACTAGTTGATTTCAGAAGTGCGGTTCATCAGATTAAATTAGGCGATTTATTCATAGGAAAAGACAGTCTAATATTCTCCAAAAAATTAGAAAACATAATTAAAGATTTTAGTTGCAAATTTAGCCATTAAAATATTAGGGTTAATTCAGGTTAATATTTAAAAACTGACGAAAGAACTGGATCTTGCTTTAAAAACTGCTAATAGGTCAAAGTTTAAGTCATGATAGACAACATTTTGTTATGTTAAGGAACAATGTGGTAAAGACACTTTACTATTTTTTAAATAAATTAAAAGGAGATAAAGAAGAAGAAGATAGACGTCACGTCTGATAGTGAATGGGAAGCTGAATAATAATTCGGCTGAAGTGGCCGAGGCACTTAATCATTATTTTATTGATTCTGTAGTCACAATTTTCCCCTTGAGTAAACAGAAGTGTGTGCAGCTAATACCGTGGAACAAGGCTGTCACTTGAGACGTCAAACGAACAATAGCATCTCTTAAATCATCCAGAGCAAAGGATATATTTGGTGTGGATGCAGTAATGCTTAAAGAGCTCAGTGAGTCGCTAGTTAATCTCACCACCAACATGATCAACCTCTCAGTTCCTCAGGGGACGTCCCATGAGCTGGACGTTTAAAAGTGGAGATTCTCATTCTGTTAGTAATTAATTACAGACCTATTAGTATCTTACCCATCTAAAGCTTTCATTACTCGTGTCAATCACAGTGCCTATAGCCTAGCTTAGCTTACATAGTCAGATACTAACTCCTAAACCTATGGCAAGCCGTTTTAACATTTAATCCTTAAAATGTCTATTTTCATGCTACTACTTATTTATTTGCTACTAGTGTTTATTCTTTAGGTACCAGTACTTTTTTACAGATACTAGTAGGGGAGCGCGGGGCACAACGTAACACGGGGCTAGTTGTAACACACTTGTTTTAACCCTCTGATGGTCTTCGTTTCTGTCTACACTCGTGGTCTTTGGGGTCTCCAGAGACCCCAGACAATAACATTTAATTTTGTAACAAGATAATAGTTTTGTTTTTGTTTTTTTTATGTTTTTACTCAACATTTGTGCAGTTTTTGGAGGATTTATGATATCTTTTAAATTTCTATAAATAAATATTTATTTAAATAGGCTTTTTACAAAAAAACAGCATTTGATGTAAAATTCACTTTATAAAAGACCCAGATTTCTAACTTTCATTCATGGGGATAACATGGATCATTTAAAATGGTTTAATGTAACATTTATACCCATTTTTTGGAAAATGCAGTTTTAAAATAAAAAAATCACTTTAACCACTAGATGGCTATAGAGCTCCACTATATGCTATTTGCTATTAGACTACCTGAAAGATATCTTTTCACAAGTTGGATTCAGTTGGATTCATATCTAAATATTATAAAATCACAATTATAACAAAAATAAACTATTTTTTGTCAAAGTTTAGTATTTTTTGTACTGAAAAAAACCCAGTTTTTCAATAATGTTACATTATGATTAGAAATTTAGAATCAAACCTGAACAAAATGTTACAAAGAGAAATGTTGGAGTCTTAAGATTTTATCATTTATTTCAATCATCTATTTTTAATATAATTCTACAATTTTAATCAACATTTCAGTTACCATCTGTAACAGAACAAAAATGAACAGAAATGAACAGTTATATTACATATGAACACATGAACTAAACAGCAATAACAAGTGAGCAAATAAAGCAGTAAAAAGATACAATTTTGTAAAAAAAAATCAGTAAATGGGGAAAAAAATCAAACAACGAGGAACAATAATTGGTGGTTTCATCTCATACAGTCTCGTTTACAGTGCACTGCAGGTGTTTATGCGTCAATGCATTGCAGGCAGTAGTGTAAGGCAGTATAGCCTTACAAGTGTGTGTGTGTGTGTGTGTGTGTGTGTGTGTGTGTGTGTGTGTGTGTGTGTGTGTGTGTGTGTGTGTGTGTGTGTGTGTGTGTGTGTGTACATTTTCAATGTGTCACCAATTTATTTTTGTGGTGGTACTGCATTTTGGTTGATTTTATTTTACAAATGATAAGAGAACAGTTTTTATAGTCTCAAAAATGTATTCCTCTATATGTGTGTGTGTGTGTGTTGTGAGCAATATAATTTAGCATTGTGGATGTTTTTTGCATTGGTGGAAGTGTGCCACTTTATTTGTGCCATTTCTGTCGATGTGTTCTGCGTTGTTTCTGATTTTGATGATGAATTTTGTCTATTTTGATTGCAAGTGTCACAAATTTTGTCACGCTAACATAAAAACAGATATCATTCCAATATTTTTTTTTTTTTTTTTTGTAGATCTAGAAAGTGTTGAGAGCCGTAGAAGGTTTCATACCATTTGGACAAAGGGAATTTTTTTTTATTTGAGCAAAAGTCATTTGCGGGTCAAAAAGACCCCGAAGACCATCAGAGGGTTAAATACTTCCCCACATGCTAGGATGACGAAACTTAGTGTATTTACTAGTTTCCATATCAACACTATATAGAGAAAAAAATTGCGCCAATATTTTTTTTTGGGGGGGGGGGGGGGGGAAGATATCCGTAGACATTTATTAAACCATAGCAAAAGTACATTTCTTACTGAAGTTAATTTTTCATCTCTATTTTTTGTGTTTATTTAAAATTAGACAAATCTGATATTATTTTAAACTCCAATATGTTATTTAACAGTTGAGATAGCTCTTTAATGCTTCGCTAACTAGCAGAAGACACTAGCCGGGTTTAAATCCCAGCTGTGCAGGCGGGGGAATGTTGTAACACTGCGTTACAATGTGCCCCTATTAGAAATATGCTATTATATTCTATACTTTTATTAATTTTATTGAGAAAACGTGAGAAAAAGGTGAATAAAGACTGAGAGTCAATGTTCAGAAATGACAAATTATTTATTTGTTTTGAACTATGTTGTATAGCTGTGTTTTCATGTGTTCGTAGTCCAAACTCAAAAATGAGTTTATATTTAATTATTAAAAATTGCCATTATTTTATATGAAAAAGTTTTTTAATTGTATTTTATTAAGAAAATATTTTAGTTTGTCTTGTATATTTTTTTTATTAGATCAGATAACATTTTAAGCTGTCATATGTTATGTTACAATGTGCCCCACACATGTTACAATGTACCCCACCTATGGGGCATGTTGTCACATTTCACTTCCATTCTTTCGGGGTATATCCAGAAAAAAGTATATACTGTATTAATAAAACAAAACCACATAATTGTACTAGACATGTGGGAAATTAATGTGGGAAAAAATAAATACTCTGAACCATAAGTAGATTTACACAAACTGAGGAAGTCAAAAAGCGTTACTTTGTGCCCCGCTCTCCCCTAGCCTACATATTCATTAGATACTAGGCTAGTTCTTATTTATAACTAGTACTTATTCAAATAGTGTCTTAATTATACTCTACTTGTCAAGAAAGATCCGAACTAGCACTTATTTTTTTAGTTACTGGTAACTTTTAAGACTAAAGATATCCTATGGAAGCTTGTTTCCGCCACAGAATAAAACATTTTAAGAGATAATTGCGACTTTTTATCTCACAATTGCGAGTTTACATCTCGCAATTCTGACTTTATTTCTCAGAATTTTGAGATATAAAGTCAGAATTGCGTGAAATAAAGTCGCAATTGCGTGTTATAAAGTCAGAATTCTGACTTTTTTTCTCGCAATTGCGACTTTATATCATGCAATTCTGACTTTATATCTCGCAATTCTGACTTTATAACATGCAATTGTGACTTTATTTATGGTTAAATAAATGGTCAGTGATATCTTCCAAAGATTTCTGAATTTTGGCACATTTTTTTCTCTATATAGTGTTGATATGGCAACTAGTAAATACACTAAGTTTCGTCACATTACAAGTTTTGTCATGTGTGGAAGTTATTGGCGTGTTCATTTGTTCAGTGACCATTTCTTCATATTACATGAAAAGAGTGTCTTATGTGTTATGTCTTAAGTATACTTGTTACAAAAAAACTGATTTGTCTTTATTAAAATGTGTGCCTAATCTACTCATTAAATGAATAAAATACGTCTATTTAAGTGGTTCAGATGACCAAAGCACAAGGTTTCCTTGCATAATTAACATTTTAATTGTTTGGTCATTCATTTACACATTCATAATCTGGGATTATGTTAAACGTCGAGTTATGTTCTGTATGTTAAATATGAATATATAAAGAATCGTATGTGCACAGTAGGCCTACCTATAACATCTGCTTTCTGCTGATTGCTGAAAGAGATTGACTCACATGCTAATTGCTAAATGACTGTGTAAGTGTTGCAACTAGCCCCGCGTTACATTGGGGGCCGCTATTAAATTACAGATTTTTTTGGGTGAACCAACCCTTTAACACAGACAGGGTTTGATTTTTTTTACACCTTTTTGTAAGGACTTGAAATGTTAAACAGGGTTCCCACACCTTGGTTAACTTCAAATTCAAGAACCTTTCAAGGACTTTCCAGATCCAATACCCTCAAATTCAAGGACTTAATGTGGACTGGAGACATATTTGTTGTGTTCACCGTTTAACACAAAGTACCTCGGGAAACACTTAACTAACGCGTAAATGCTCCTAACTAACGTAAATCAAGCAAGCTAGTATTCATATCATAGACAGTAAAAGAAAGATTCATATACATATACACCTATTTTCTCCACAGACTGATGAACTTTAGTGAACACCGAATGGAAGAATGCACAACGAGCTTGATTGCCGCGAGGAGAAACAGTGATTGATTGATTTGAGTCAAAGTCCCACGAAGTCTTCAATATCACTAAGCTACCGGCATTTTTCTAAGTTTATAAGAGCACAGTTATAAGCATAAGGCTATAAAAAGCGGACTGAGTTTACCTGTTCGGCGTGATGACGTTTACTCTCCTCGACAGCCTCCGTAATCCCATTTAGACACTTTTTCAAGACACATAACAGCTTTAAAAAAACACGAGTGGGGTATTAACTGATGTATTTTACGTCGAGAAGTTATACTTATGAGAAGTATACTGAGCTTGTGTCCACCACGGACCTTATTTCAGCCATTTAACCAAAAACCCATTGACTTCGGGGCAACCGAAATTGCTAAAATGCTAACTCGTTTCCGCGTTTTGGACAACAACATTTACGCCATACCTGCACCACTTTACTAAAGAATTGTTAAAATCCCTGAGAAAAAAGTGAATGAAAAAAAAATATATCTCGAAACAAGAAAAAGTGGACGATCACTGTTGTGCTCACAAAACTTGATGTAATAGAAAATAGCCAATAAATCAGAATCAAAATTAGCTTTATTGCCAAGCCTCTGTTTACACATACGATGAATTATGCACAGACAGCGAAAAGAAACAGATAATAGGCTAAACATATAGGAATACACAATATACAAAATAGACAATGGGCTCTGTGTACAGTATTAACATACTGCATACAAATTTAAGTGAATGTAAGTGTTATGGTGTGCTAAACAAATATAAGTAGCCTATACATCGTGTTCTGTAGGCTATTGTGCACATTGTTTATGAGGTAGATGGCCTGAAGAAAGAAACTTTTAACAATAAATACATAAACACAATTTAAATTACTTGTACTATTATTAGTAGCCTACTGCTGTATTATTATAATACATAATTATAGGCTATTGAACAGTTTTGAGAAATTTTGATTGAATTGTGTTGTCGTGTCTTCACCGGCCATTAGATGTCACCAAAGCCAAATGAATGATTATTCATGCTCTCGACTGGTCAACTATTTATAACGGGAGTTTGTGGATATAGCAGGTGTTTACTCGGATGAACTTTATTCGAGATATAATAATCTCCCATATCCATGCTATAAAGTGTATGAACAGCATAAAACAATTAACCTATAAAACAATGGGAAGTGCATTTTCATCTGAAAATCACAAATAATGTTTACAGCACTTATGATTACAGTACGGTAAACATTAACATTAAAAGGCAATAAAAGTAAAACAATAACAATAATTCAACACTTCCTACTTCCTGACAGAACTTTCTTTATTTTTTTAATGATAAAATTCCCTTTCCCTGAAATACACGCTGGGACAGAAATACTGAAGGAGTCATTATTAAAGGATTTCACTTGAAATATTCTAATAACAAGTGCAATTTTTGAGGTTATTCATGCTTTGATGAGTGAAAACTTTAAGTAGTAATAAAATAAGAAATAATACAAATATAAAGTTTGAATAAGATGAGCTGAGACCTAAAGGACTTGTTTTTGCATGTGCTGCAATGACAGTTTACCTTAAAGCTAGTCAAGACTGAGCTGACCAAAGGTGGTTATGTAATATATCATGGCCAGTTATTCAGACACTGTTGGTTGAAACCTCTAGATCAGTGAATCGTGAATCTGAGAATAATTCCTCTGATGTGCAGCTGGATTTCCTCTGTAATAAGTTATTTTAACTGTAAGTTGATCTGGATAAGAAAGCATCTTCTCATTTATAATAGTGTGCGTTGTTGATCATTTAAATTACAATATCATCACTATTAACTACTATACTTACAATATTAAATTCCACTGTATAATCAAATTCTGATGGATGGATGGATGGATGGATGGATGGATGGATGGATGGATGGATGGATGGACATAGAACAATTGAATGATAGATAGATAGATAGATAGATAGATAGATAGATAGATAGATAGATAGATAGATAGATAGATAGATAGATAGATAGATAGACAGAACAATTGAATGATAGATAGATAGATATAGAACAATTGACCGATAGATAGATAGATATAGAAAAATAGAATGATAGATAGATAGATAGATAGATAGATAGATAGATAGATAGATAGATAGATAGATAGATAGATAGATAGATAGATAGATAGATAGATAGATAGATAGATAGATGGATAGATGAATGGATGGCATGTAAAGTGTTCCAGTGATGCTCT
This sequence comes from Rutilus rutilus, assembly GCF_951802725.1. Lineage (NCBI taxonomy): Eukaryota > Metazoa > Chordata > Actinopteri > Cypriniformes > Leuciscidae > Rutilus > Rutilus rutilus. Next base: position 45,986,889 of record NC_140221.1, on the reverse strand, counting down.
CATTATAACTGTATTAGAGGAATGTGATGATGAGAGGGGGCGGGGCCAACAGACTCCATCCGTTCATTGATAGATTTATTAGTATATAAGAGCCGATCAGACTCTCTAAGGGTCACACACTCGGTCCACTGAGTCTCACTGCTGGAGTCCCAGGACACACACAGGACACACACTCGGTCCAGTCTCACTGCTGGAGTCCCAGGACAGTCACAATGCGCGCTCTGCTTTCAGCTTTTCTTCTGCCTCTGCTTCTGCATTCATGCAGCGCTGCAGGTGAGTTTCATTATGCATCATCATCATTCATATTCAAGCTTATTCACTGATCCACAGGGTTTGATATGCATAAGGACATTTCATGGGACAAAGCACTGATCAGAATGAACTTAAACCTCATATTGCATTTATTAGTGTTCATTTATTTATAAGTAATGTGCATAATTTAAAGGTGAGCAGACTGACTCCTCATTCAGGCTATTCGTAAACAGTTTCTTAGTCAATTATTTTACGCGTAAAACACTGTCACTGATTAATACATAATAATAACTGGTCATTTCAGGAAAGCCTTGAGCTTTTCAAAAGTACACACGCATGATGTTTTCTAACGTTTTTCATTTGATTTATTTTGAATATCCACAACTAAGAATAACCACGTAATTTCATCCCAAACCAAAAATAAAGATGACCCCATTCATTAATGCGCAAAGCTTGTCTTTAGTTATTTGGAATAGTCTAACTTTTTGTAATTCTCAGTAAATATTTAGTTGATTCAAACGCTCTCTCACCTATATGCAGCCTGTCCGATGGCTATTTATCTTATACGTTTAGAAAAACCTCGAAACCCCTAGAAAAGTCCGTCATCGGAAAACAGTGAATAGTTCCTGCGCGCTGGCTGATTTCCCGGAGGAAGGAGCATCTTTATTCTGTATTTCTGCTCAAGGACACTCGGTCTGTTCCCGTTCCTTGTGTAGGAGGAGCGCGTGAAATCCTGAAGGCGTCCGGTGTGTTTGCCAACGAGTGAAGCTCTGACACACCTGCGAATCACAGCCTTCTATGACTATCAGAAAGCTAGACATTTTAAAGGAACATCGAGACGCGCGGCGCGTAATGGGGTTCATTACGCGCAACCCAAATGTGTCCTCTGGCGACAATTGTACAGTAAGCTTCGCAAAACGCAAAGTTTTTAGTGACATGATATGTAAATGAACAATGAAGTGATAATGACAGTAGTTATGGTTCGGTTTTCAGAAGCAAAATGCCATGGTTACCTCCCACAGACGAATGCGATTACGCGTCTATTTCCCACCAGGTGAAAACGCGCGCTCATCGTTTGTGGTTAATGAAACGTAAAAACGACGTAAAACGAGCACCAAAAATGATGCATAAAGAATGTATTTGGAAAATTAAGTTGCACTCAAAAAAATGCCTCAGTGTTAGATAACCCAATTTCATAATAATTATGAATAATCGACACAAATGCCTCTGGATTAAAGATGTTAAAACATAATCTCTTGTTTAGATGTTAGATTTCCTGCTCACTATAGCATCTAAAGACATTTTTAAACACTGACGCTTTGAAACAGTGTATTGTGAATACATGACTTGACAAACACTCTTCAAAACAATGTGGAGTGTTGAAACTGAAGATTGATTGATAAAGTATTGTGAGACTTTGTGTTTGTTTGTGCTTAGTTGAACATGTTGATATTAATGTGATTACAACACATTGAAAATTATGATGTTGGTGAAGAGGAAAGATCCGACAGCATTTGATATAATTTGCATAACATTCTGATGTCATAAGTGTGACTGCAGTGTCCATATATACTTTCTAGGGCACTTGAATGTATGCCAATATCAAGTCAAAAGGCTCAAGGTCTCCATGCAAGAGCTAAAATTAGACAAGTGCAAACGAACACTTTAATCTTCATATCACCATTATTATCTTCTTATCAATCACTGAGTAATGTCGTGAAGAGGTTAAAGAGCCAGGACTGAAAGGTCTTCTTCATTGTTGATTCATTAACTATTATGCTCTTGACCAACACATTATCACAGCTTCAGTCCCTGTGGAGGAACCTCAGGTTAAGTGGACTGTAAATTACTTTTCATTAAAGCATCTGTAACTAAATGGAATATTTACATACTGGAATGAAGAGTAGCCTCGAACATTGTGGACCAAAACCAAAATAAAAAGAGAATTAAATCAATGAAATAACTATTTGCAAACAGTATTCTTATTTCAAAATACACACTCTTTGCGTCTAATCATACGTGAAAACGTCTCTGTTTAAAGTGTGTGAATTACATGAATTAGGCTACGTAAATGTTAGCCTATATTTTCAAATCGAAATGGCTAAACGTGCCCAAGAATGTTTAGTAGCATGCATCACATTACCGTTGGCTGTTTAACATTCCTATCATAAAACAGTTGTCAGATATTTAAAGGGACAGTTCACCCAAAATGTTTAATTCTGTCATCATTTACTCGTCCTCAAGCTGTTCCAAACCTGTATGAATTTATTTCTTCTACAGAACACAAAAGAAGATTTTGTGAAGAATATGGGTAACCAAACAGTTGATGGACTTCCATAGTGTGTAAAAAAATAATCATGGAAGTCAATGGAGCCCATCAACTGTTTGATTAACCAAATTCTTTAAAATATATATTATTTTGTGTTCAACAGAAGAAAAAAATTCATAAATGATGACAGAATTTTCATTTTTGGGTAAACTATCCCTTTAATGTCTACTTAGATTTCACCTCACACTCGTTCACCGGTAAAACGGAGTGAATTTGAACAGTAAAGCCCCGCCTTCCTTGACTTGATTGGCCCTTTCAGTCATTCTGACATTGACGAGTGCTGTCAAAAAAACTAAATGGAAAAGTGACTGATCTGAAATATTCTTCAAGTAGCCTAACCTTCTGACTCATGAAGTCCACGACTGACACAAGAAATGCTTTACAAATAAGCTAATAATAATTAGACTCAGAATGACACACACACACACACACACACACACACACACACACACACACAAGAAACACACAAGGAATTTGTCTTGGTAGCTTCCAGAGCAGAAAAGAGTACGGACATACATAGGGATAAGGCAGTAGAAAAGAATAGAAAAGGGAATATATAGGGCAGTAAAAAGGGAATATAACACAATAATAAAAGAAAAGACCGTAACATTATACAAAAGATGCATTAATAAAAATATAGAAAATAAACAATAGATGGATAAAAAAGCGTTTTGGAATGTTTCTCTGTCAAAATGCATTATGAGATCGTCTTAACCAGAACAGAGACACGATGCTGTCTTGTTATTAGGCAGCCTAAAGTGGGCAGTTCACTATGGTGAAGGTGTTTTCTGCAGTCAGTGTGAGCTAACCTCAGCAAACAGAAGCCTAAACGCAGACATACCAAACGGCTTAACATATTTGCCTGTACAGTAAGTGGCAAAATGCCAGATCAGGTAAAACTCAATCTTGCTGTCTAAATAAGGAAACTCTCTTTCTGTAACTAGCGGATTTTGAAACCTTTTCCGTGTTCAGATGATATTGACCGCGCGCTCTCTCTCTCTCTCTCTCTCTCACACACACACACACACACACACACACACACACACACACACACCGATCGAGTCTGTGACTCACAGCAGATAATATCACAACAGGAATTGTGTTTTGGTTTACGTGCATGAAACCGTATTTTCTTAGCTTTGTGTTTATTCCACGGCTGCAGCGTTTAGTCTTTGGCATTACATGTTACTTTGTTTCTCGTGCGGCTCTGAAGATCAAAAGCTGTGTGTTCATTCATATCAGTCAGGTATTGTTCTCAATCTCCACTAACCGCACGCTTATGATAGCATATGATACCAAAACAAACGACGTCAAAGTCATCTTTACAGCACTTCATACAGACTGTTTCAATGCAGCTTCACAGTGAGAAACTGGAAAATGACAGAATCAATGATGCAAATTTCATTAAAGCTACAATATGTCATTTTTTTCGCCGCTAGGGGTCGCTAACCTCTTACAATAACAAAGGCGTCGGTTGATGACTCATAAGCGGAATTTTGAAACTTGCCGTCATGCCGAAGGATCTAATAATGTTTATGGATGAGTGAATACATTGATGTTTTTAACATGACTGGTGAAGCAGGGCGCGATTGCTAATTAGAGAGATATCAGCGCCACACACGAGTCCCGCTGATATAAAGGAATAAGGACATATAATTCTACCGAACTAACTTACCAACAAGTGCTGAATAATACTCACACAGGTCAGTTTATTAGACTAATGAAACTTGTGAGGTAACGCAGCGCTGTTTCACTTGCTCGACACTATTACACTAAACTGCATTTGAGTGTGTTAAAGATATGTTATTCTGTGTGTTAGTTTGTCTGTATGAGACTAGCAGTGAGCTAGATCAACATTAGAATAACATACAGATTATATTCTAACATTTCATCATGTTGAGCTGTATAACATTGATTAGTTTAATGTTAGCTCTCGGCATCTCGAAAACGCCACGCTGATATTGATCCTCGCTTTAGTTCTCCTTTTGTCCCAAAGTCTGCTTGCCATGGTCCATAATGTCTGAACGAAACAACAACAGCGTGAGCGTGCCGCTAGACATAACGCAGTTGTCCACATCTGTCGCCATGGTTACTATGGCAGTAGGAGGAAACAAGGGATAACGTGGACGTCATTGACAGGAGACAAGTGAACAGGGACGAGCCATTATTTAAAATTGGGATAAAATCTTTGGGAACTTTTGGGATATTGTAAGTACACAACTGCAGGAAATATATCACACTGTGCAAGTGATTTTTGAATATTTTATTACAAAAGTCTTACATATTGTATCTTTAAGGCTCAATGCAACAATGTGCATCAATCTATATGAGTTAATGAAATGATTCAACTAACAAACTACACTGAGTTGGAGAAACAGCATTAACACACTTTAAACTGATTTGTGGCCCTGGAACTAATTAATCTTGCCAAAGATTGAATCTAAAATCAACAGCTAGTATAGCACATAGCCTACTGAAAATAACTTGCATAATATTTAAATTGAATGAATAAGATATAACTTGTCTCCAAAAGACCAAAAAACATGAAAAAGTCAATGCATTAAATACTCACAGGTCTCATCCCTTTATTAATGAAACACAATAATGCATGCTGGGAAGTAGAAATCCACTGCCCAGTTTTCAAAGTTATCAAGACAACTTTACAAAATTACAAGATTACAACAACAAAAAAAGAAAAAATTCCAGTTTAAATTACACACAATTTTAAGTTGTAAAGAACTCATCAAAATAAGGTTTGTAACTTAAAAGGTTTAATTAAATCAACAAATTAACTTTCAACTTAAATGCACGTTTTTTTTCACTAAACATTCTTAAATTAAGATACATTTACAATCAGGCAAAATTATGCTAGACATTAAGCTGGCATTATGCTTAAAACAAACAACAACAAAAATTACCCATGGGGTCAAAAAAATAAACTTAACTTAAAGGGAAAACAAGATTATTTTTCTGACCCTACTTTTCTTTCTTGTCTTAAGCATAAATTCACTTAATTTTCATGCTTTTTTTCAGAAAATAGGACGTGTTAATGTCTTCTGGTTACATTTTTTTTACAAAACAAGACAAGAATACAGAGGAAGAAACTCACTTTTTGCATTTATTCAAGTAGTTATTCAAGTAAATGTGAAAGTTGAACATTTTCACTGAGAAATGCAATGTTTATAAGTTGACGAATAAGCATGAAAGTTTTCTCTCTCAAGAGGATGCTGCTGTGAGGGAAATGACATCGTCTGCATCACACAATGGGAGATGATAAACACGGGTAAACAAGATCACAGTCTTACGCTGATGTCCTCAAATTCCTGGCCTCATGTGGAGAAACTGGGATGCTTGGGCTTTGGCTTCTTGTTCACACGTTGGGTTTGTTTGTGAGCCCGATTATCATGTGCCCGCAGAAGGAAACGGCATCACAGATGAGGTAGAAAGACCTGCCGGCGGTGCCATTTTACTGGCACTTCCTTCACCTTCCAATCTGTGGGACCGAACTTAGAAATAACAACCCGACCCATTCGTTTCAATGCCGTGCGTGTTTTTTTATAAATATTTGATTTCGGAGATAGGGTCAAAATATTTGTTCCACCACCAAGGTGGAGTCGTGCGTCTCCATTGTGAAATATTAATAAAATAACAAGAAGAATGCGACCCTTGCCATGCTATGAGCAGATAACAGAGGACAGATAGAGAGATTTGTGTCTTTCCAACTCTCAAACAATAGAAAAGCAATTCCTGTGTATCAGAAGCGATTGAATGGCGGAGAATAACAGCTAATGGATCGGAGACGTGGGAACAGCTCTTTGTTTGTGAGGGAGAAAAACCAAACAAGCTAACAATCGAGGACGAGTTTAATAAACATGAAATTATGAAGTTGATTGACACCGTGACTAAAAACAAGTTTTGTGCCAAACATGTGAACTATATTAAGCTTGATGAGGCTTTGTGAAAATGCTAGTACAGTTAAAGGTATGTTTTAAGTATGAAAAATGTATACCTTATAGGAACATAGTAGTATACTTAAAGTGCAAAAGTAACATATAAATAGTAAAACTATTAATATGATATTGAGTTATCTTAAAGAAAACAAGTACGTGCAGTATAAAACTACTAAACTGAGAGTACACTTAAAAAAGTGTAATTTTATACACTAAAAAAGTATTTAACTAGTAAACTATCAGTATACCTATAAGTTCACTTGTAGTATAGTTACACTTTTACACTTAAAAGTATACTTACCTACACAAAAATGTGGAGCAATACAAGTATACTACTACTGTAAAAAATTATTTGTTATCACAACATTTTATCTTTTGTCAAATCAACTTAAGATAATTAATTTGGTTCCCATAACACAATATTTTGAGTTTCTATTTATTAAACCAATCTCCTTTGTTGTATTAACTCAATTTTTTTTATTTCAATGAACTCACAATTTTAAGGCAACCAGGTAACTTACTTTTTTAAGTTAAACCAACAATACTTTTATACAGTGTAGTACATTGACATTAGTATCTTTAAGTATGCTTAAATATAGCCCACTTAATCTTTACTAAAGTATATTGTAAGAAAAACTGATGTGGACGTCTTTTCTTACAATATCAAAAATGCTAGTACAGTTAAAGGTATATTTTAAGTATGAAAAATTAATACCTTATAGGAACATAGTAGTATACTTAAAGTGCAAAAGTAACATATAAATAGTAAAACTATTAATATGATATTGAGTTATCTTAAAGAAAACAAGTACTTGCAGTATAAAACTACTAAACTGAGAGTACACTTAAAAAAGTGTACTTTTATAAACTAAAAAAGTATTTAACTAGTAAACTATCAGTATACCTATAAGTTCACTTGTAGTATAGTTATACTTTTACACTTAAAAGTATACTTTTCTACACAAAAAAGTGGGACAATTACAAATACACTGTAATAAATATTTTCATGATGTTATCACAACATTTTATCTTTTGTCAAATCAACTTAGATAATTAATTTGGTTCCCATAACACAATATTTTGAGTTTCTATTTATTAAACCAATCTCCTTTGTTGCATTAACTCAATTTTTTTATTTCAATGAACTCACAATTTTAAGGCAACCAGGTAACTTACCTTTTTAAGTTAAACCAACAATACTTTTCAGGGCTCTAGAGTGCGACCAATTTGTAAGTGTGCGACTAACATTTTTCCTAGGTCGCACCGGTGCACCTAACGTCCTCGCATCCGCTGCCTCTGCACGAACGTTTGTTGGCGTTTGTTCTCCTTTGACGGAACTCACACTCTTCTCTCACGCGATGCCACAGCTCGCACAACACGACAGCCCTGCTTAATGAGTGACGACGGAGGACAGAATTAAACATTCAAACGTAGCCTGGTTACACTTAAGGTCTGTTATATTAGTCTGATTTTATTTTAAATTTCGGCTTCCAAAGATTATAAAAAATAATATATTGAGGTAACTTAAAACCATTAAAAACTATCTACGCGCAACTTCTTCCCTTCGCAGCATTACCAAAGAGTATAGAAGCACAAGAGGCGAAACTCAATAGAACGCCCCATAGCAACAGTTGCCCCCATGACTTGACGGCGCGGCCGCCATTATGGACTGAAAACTGAAGGAAAACGCCGAAAAATAAAGGGAGTCAATGGCACTGAAAAACTTAAAATAACAAAAACTTAACATAGCTTAATTTTTTCTGGCCGTCATATCTAAATATGAAAACAATTTAAAATACATTAATGAGGATGACCGACGTTAAATGACGTTAAATGACAGAAAATATACGTATATGTGTTGGTTAGGAAAATAGTATTTTGGGACAAAATATTACTATAGAAGTACTATAAGACTACTATAGAAATACTATAGCGGCTCTAGGATATTATAGAGGTATTACAGAACATAACATAGCCTGCTGCTGTGATGTTCTGTATAGCCTCTCTATAATATTTTTAAGCTGCTATAGTAGTCTTCTCGTACTTATGTAGTATGTCCCAAATTACTATAGTATTCCTATAAGATTACTATAATATTTTGTCCCAAAATACTATAAATATGAAAACAATAATAATAAAAAACATTTATTTTGTCCCAAAATACTATAAGATTCCTTAGTACTTTTTAGTAAGGGTATCCCCACCGAATCGGCTTCATTAGCCTACCACTTACGGTTTGCAAAGATACAATTATAAAATTACTGCAAAACTTTAATCTATTAATATTTATGTTCTATTATGCATTTTCCTTGTTATATGACTAACAGAAATTCATGAAATAATATATGCTCGCTTGTCTATAGGCAGATACACAGTAATTAGATATAAGTAATAAGATAGTTATTCAAATGTTGATTTTGAAATTAGTAAACATCACCATATATATGATTTGGAATTTTTTTTATAAATGAACATTTCTAAAGACAGTTAATATTTTACACTGTGAACGTTTCAATGGCAAGAAAAAAAAAACTATGAATGTCCTATTACAGGCGGAAAGGTACAAAAAAGATGTGCAATCCAGCAAGTGCACACATGAACTAATAACACCTACTAAAATGGATTTTGCCATTGACTGGCGCTAACGATTCCAGCAGCTTTCAGTCCATAATGGCGGATTCGCCTCCGCAGCGCCATCTACAGACTGTTACCCATAACACAACAGAGTTTCGCCTCTTGGGCTTCTATACTCTTTGGCATTACGCTGTCATTTCTCCCTAAAACTCAGAATCAGAATCAGCACGATCGGTGATTGTTGTAAATGCAGTCTAGCTACTGTTGCTAAATTGCGGGACGCGTTTAATAATTGAAAGAGCTATTAAAAACACAAAAATCTGCGCAAGAGATGTTGTTCGCATGGCGGCGCGCGCTCCGAAACAGTCCGAGACAAGCAAATTATACTTTCGGTTTCATGTGCAGATTGTGCGCGTCTAAACGATCAATTGTACACAAAAGCGTGTCAAAATTACCGGCTTTGAGATTCACTAAAAACAGTTTATGTCTTAAATGGACGTAGTTATGTAAACAGTTGGGAGAATATGGTGCATCAGTAGCCTATTAGATCTGCACCCGGTCTTAAAGGGGCCGCAGTCTAATAAACATGCTGACGATTGCGCCATTACTGCAAATCAAACAACAAGAGAAAAATCACTCACAGCTCTCGAAAGAATAACTTCAGCTTTGATAAGCATTATTCTATTTATGATAAATTTTACAGTGTTATTTTACATTTTATTACTTTATTAGATTTCTTTTTAGACCATGCCTGAACAGTAGTAGGCCTTCCTGAAATTAAAGCACTGTGTAGGCCTATATAAAGTGTATCTTTGTTTAATTGTAATAATAATAATAATAATTCATTACATTTATATAGCGCTTTTCTCGGCACTCAAAGCGCTTTACATGCGCTTAATTGAGTGTTTATCTTTTGTTTATCTATTGTTTATCTTTGTTTATTATATATAAAACAAAAAGAACCATAAGAATACAGTTAAAGTACTGTATCGATAAGCAGTATCGGTAAGAGTAGGAATACCGTTAATAATTGTGCTTCAAAAAATAAATACAAGTTTTTACCTACACCTTCTTGTTTAAATTCATTTACATAATATATATGAATGTGTATAGAGCGTGATAAAAAGGTGACCTTAAAATTGTGGCGTTAAAGGTGATACATCCGAGGAAAAATTTGGGTGCACCCAAATTTTGTGCTGGTGCACCTAAAAAAAAAAGTTAGGCGCACCAGTGCAACCAAGGCAAAAAGTTAGTCTGGAGCCCTGCTTTTATACAGTGTAGTACATTGACATTAGTATCTTTAAGTATGCTTAAATATAGCCCACTTAATCTTTACTAAAGTATATTGTAAGAAAAACTGATGTGAACGTCTTTTCTTACAATATCAAAAATGCTAGTACAGTTAAAGGTATATTTTAAGTATGAAAAATTAATACCTTATAGGAACATAGTAGTATACTTAAAGTGCAAAAGTAACATATAAATAGTAAAACTATTAATATGATATTGAGTTATCTTAAAGAAAACAAGTACGTGCAGTATAAAACTACTAAACTGAGTACACTTAAAAAAGTGTACTTTTATAAACTAAAAAAGTATTTAACTAGTAAACTATCAGTATACCTATAAGTTCACTTGTAGTATAGTTATACTTTTACACTTAAAAGTATACTTTTCTACACAAAAAAGTGGGACAATTACAAATACACTGTAATAAATATTTTCATGATGTTATCACAACATTTTATCTTTTGTCAAATCAACTTAGATAATTAATTTGGTTCCCATAACACAATATTTTGAGTTTCTATTTATTAAACCAATCTCCTTTGTTGTATTAACTATTTTTTTTTTATTTCAATGAACTCACAATTTTAAGGCAACCAGGTAACTTACCTTTTTAAGTTAAACCAACAATACTTTTATACAGTGTAGTACACTGACATTAGTATCTTTAAGTATGCTTAAATATAGCCCACTTAAACTTTACTAAAGTATATTGTAAGAAAAACTGATGTGGACGTCTTTTCTTACAATATCAAAAATGCTAGTACAGTTAAAGGTATATTTTAAGTATAAAAATTAATACCTTAATAGGAACATAGTAGTATACTTAAAGTGCAAAAGTAACATATAAATAGTAAAACTATTAGTATGATATTAAGCTATCTTAAAGAAAACAAGTACTTGCAGTATAAAACTACTAAACTGAGAGTACACTTAAAAAAGTGTAATTTTATACACTAAAAAAGTATTTAAACTATCAGTATACCTATAAGTTCACTTGTAGTATAGTTATACTTTTACACTTAAAAGTATACTTTTCTACACAAAAATGTGGAGCAATACAAGTATAAATACAATACAAGTAACATTTTATCTTTTGTCAAATCAACTTAAGATAATTTGGTTCCCATAACACAATATTTTGAGTTTCTATTTATTAAACCAATCTCCTTTGTTGTATTAACTCAATTTATTTCAATGAACTCACAATTTTAAGGCAACCAGGTAACTTACCTTTTTAAGTTGAACCAACAATACTTTTATACAGTGTAGTACATTGACATTAGTATCTTTAAGTATGCTTAAATATAGCCCACTTAAACTTTACTAAAGTATATTGTAAGAAAAACTGATGTGGACGTCTTTTCTTGCAATATCTAATAAAATGAGCTTGAAGTATAGACTACTTATTTTTTGTAAGGGTCTTTAAAGAGGTGTGGACGGCTATTATCTATTTCATATTTTATTTCAGACAGATCTCAAAAGTGTCTCGAATATGCTCAGATTTGCCAAGTTATCAACGTCTGCTTTCAAACCTCAGAGATCTCAATATGATCTCAAACATTTCTTATCCAGTGATCGGAGCGGCTTCACATGTGTTACTCGTACTGGATGACATTAATTGACTCGTTTGTCTCTTTTTATTTCTCCCATAAGAAACTTTAGGAGAATCACTACATCATCTACGTCTCAAAAGTTAAACAAATGAGAACCAAGTGCAATTTCCAAGCAATAACATTTGGGTCATCAGTGACATTTCTCTTTAATACCTAAAATAACAGGATCTCATTGAGAGGGAAAAGGAGATGTAGGGTCATGAAATCAAGTCACGACTGAGTAACTTCTTACAGAAGTCGCCAGATAGACTTCAAAACATCCCGTTCGTTATTTCTGAATGAGTCCATGAAGATAGTTGTCTTATTATTAACAATTCTCATAACAGTTTAATATAATCTGTGTTCATTGTGAGCGACAGGGAGACGTTTTCCTGTTGGACGAGACAATAGAATGAAGTCACAAGAACTTGTTTAATACGGTAATAAACAAAAGTTTGGAATAATTCAGATTTTTTAAAATGTTTTTGAAAGAAGTATCTTCTGCTCTTACAAAAATACAGTCAAAACAGTAATACTGTGAAATATTATTACAATTTAAAATAACCTTTCTATTTGAAAATATTTAGAATTTGATTTACTCAATTATTAATAATAGTTCTTATTATCAATGTTAAAAACAGTTTTTGCTCCTTCATATTTTTTGGGGGAAAAATTCAGGATTCTTTGATGAACAAAGTTAAAAAGAGCAGCATTTATTTGAAATCGAATATTTTGTAACATTAAAAATGTCTTTATTGTCACTTTTAAACTATTTAAAGGAGTAGTTCACCTTCAAAAAATGTTTTGCTGATAATTTACTCTCCCCGATGTCATCCAAGATATCCATGTCTTTCTTTCTTCAGTCGAAAAGAAATGAAGGTTTTTGAGGAAAACATTCCAGGATTTTTCCACACAGAATGGACTTCAATGGCACCCAACTATTCCAATGTTCAAATGTCCGTCTCAGTGCAGCTTCAAAGTCTCGACACGATCCCAGTCGAGAAATAAGGGTCTTATCTAGCAAAACGTCATTTTCAAAAAAAAAATAAATAATTTTATATATATATATATATATATATACTTTTTAACCACAAATGCTCGTCGTGTACCATCTCTGAGATGCGCCACGCATTGCGTCATCATGTTGGAAAGGTCACGTGTCACGTCATCTATCTAAGTTATTTGTCTGTGTTCTCCGGTTCAGAAAGGAGGGAAGGGCTCCCTCTCATTTTCTCCTCCAACTTCAAAATCGTCTTTGTTTTAATTTGTTTTTTTTTGTGACCTTTCCAACGTGATTACGTAAACGTGGCTGGATGGATATCTTGGATGACATCGGGGTGAGTAAATTATCAGCAAATTATTTTTTGAAGGTGAACTAATCCTTTAATGCATCCTTGCTGAATTAAATTATGTTCATGGTCCACACAAATATTGAGCAGCAACAAGTTTTTTCAACATTGATAATCATAAATGTTTCTTGAGCATCAAATCATCATATTAGAATGATTTCTGAAGGATCATGTGACACTGAAGACTGGAGTAATGATGCTGAAAATTCAGCTTTGATCACAGGAATAAATTACACTTTACTATATATTCACATAGAAAACAGCTGTTCTAAATTGTAATAATATTTCACAATTTTACTGTTTTTACTGTATTTTTAATCAAATAAATGCAGCCTTGGTGAGCAGAAGAGACTTCTTGCAAAAACATTTTTTAAAATACAAAAAATGATTCTAAACTCCAATCATTGCACCACAAATGCCCAGAGGATCAAAAGACAAATGCAAAAAAACAACAACAAAAAAAAAACAAGTAAATAAAGCATTTTAATTAACTAACTAATCCTTTCTCCTCATCCAGACTGGTGCTACCAGACGCAGGTCAACTGTGATTCCCACTGTAAAGGTGAGTTGAGTTTCTGGAGAAACACCAGTCTCTTAATGTGCCGTTTCTAGACACTCTACACTAAAACTAAAAATCTAAACTAAATCTAACGCAGCGTCTCTGTGTTGTTCTCAGGACCAGACCAATGGAGGGAAGTGAACGCAGAATGTGGGAAAAGCAGACAGTCACCGATCAACATAGTGACGAAGAAAACCAAGCTGGACGAGAGACTGACGCCGTTCAAGTTCACCGGTTACCAGGAAGTATTCGAGAGCACCGTGAAGAACAACGGCCACTCGGGTCAGAAAACACACACACACCTCATGACTGATGAACAGCACGCAGATCAAATCACTTCTGTTACACTTTAGTCAACTCATTCAGTGTTCTTGGAAGCAACAGTGCGCCACATTTTAGGATCTATGTTTTGGTCATGCATCTGATTATCATCAGTTTCTGATGTGCATGCTTTATAACATTATAACAAATATATTGCCAACACAGCTAAAAATAATTTGCTTACTTAGTATTTTTGTGTTGTTTTTCATTTCAAATATCTAAAAATACTTTAATCAAGATCCATTCACTTTAGAAGGAAAATTACTCGTTTTCTGAAAAATTAAGCGAGTTTATATGTAAAACAAAATAAAATATCTGCCAAGGGGGGAAGAGACATAAGCTTGCACTGCACTGACAGATTTTTTATTTATTTATTTATTATTATTTTTTTTTGCAAGCATAAACTCAATTTATTTATTAAAAAAACAAGACTTACTATCTTAAGTAATTTTTCTTCTCAGGTAAATGTATCATGATTTTTTTTTTTTTGCAGTGTTTATTTTGTATACAAATAAGCATGAAACAAAAAAATCTTTTTTTGTTTTGGTAACAAAAAAAAACAAAAAAAATCTCAGATATGTTAGTGCAGTATTGCGTTACTCCCTAAAAAAGTAACTAATTTTTAAGCCCTATTCGGACGGGATTAGCTTTACAAGGGTAGATGGAGTAATGTAATTTCACCACAGGACGTCTGTAATATTAATGGCCAATTCGCACGGGATAAGAGCTCTCAGTAAAACTAGCAGAAGTGGGAGAGTAACTCGATTTACACACCGCCGTCACTCCTGTCGTCATGTGTGTGTTACGCTGCTTCCTGATATCACGTGCGCAAACACATATAACCTATATTTATATATATATAAAACAGTTATGTCCGGTGGAACGATGTATTAATTAACGTTATATTGGCTTATGTTGGTAAACGGCACTTACCTAACGCTAAAAGATGTTTCGTGCCTCTAACTAACAAGTGCTGTCATCTTCTTTCTGATCTGAATGGTGTGTGTGACAGTGAAACACTTGGGTTTTGCCACAGACTCGTCCCAGCGTCTAGAACGCAACTGATGCTTTTTCAAGCGTCTCCATACTCGGAAAAGCTTAAAGCCCTATTCGGACGGGACTAGTTTAACATGGAGAGGAGGAGTAAAGTCATTATCACCAGAGCTTCTGTGTGATTTTAGTCCCGTCCGAATGTGCATCTCAGTGATCATCACGGACAATGTCAGGAAAGATTACGGCGACTTTTACCTTCAGTGAAAAGGTCCGGGAAAATTACCTCAGGTGACACTAATCCTGTGCGAATAGACCCGCTGTAAATATGTACGTAAATATTCCGTCATTTCCTTTTTAAAAGTAGTTTGACGCTTGAAAAAGCATCAGTTGCGTTCTAGTCGCTGGGACTAGTCTGTGGGAAAACTCAAGTGTTTTACACACACCATCAGATCAGAGTGAAGATCGAAAGCACTTGTTAGAGGCACGAAACATCTTTTAGCGTTAGATAAGAGCCTATTACAATCTGAAGTTAATTAATACATCATTATAACTGTTTTATATATATAAATATAGGTTATATGTGTTTGCGCACGTGATATCAGGAAGCAGCGTAACACACATGAGGACAGGAGTGACGGCGGTGTGTAAATCGAGTTACTCTCCCACTTCTGCTAGTTTACTGAGATCTCTTATCCCGTGCGAATTGGCCATTAATATTACAGACGTCCTGTGGTAAAATTACACTCCATCTACCCTTGTAAAGCTAATCCCGTCCGAATAGGGCTTTAGTTACTTTTTAAGGAAAGTAATACGTAACGTTACTTTTTCTCACCTGGGCTTGGCTAGCTTGTTTGTTTTTTAGTAACAAAAAAAAAAAGTTCAGTTTTTGGAAGAATAGGATGCAGGAGAAGAAAGTTGTGTCTGTGTTTGTATCAGCAGAAATGTGCATCTTTACTCAAACACTGAAATCACTCTCGTAGTAATAACTTACTGTCTTTTCCACCTCAGTTCAGGTCAGTATTCCCATCAAAGCCACCGTGTCTGGAGGAAACCTGGTAGAAACGTACAAGGCTGTGCAGTTTCACCTTCACTGGGGTTCAGATGGAGGGCCTGGATCTGAACACACCATCGACGGAGAGCAGTATCCAATGGAGGTGCGACATACTGTTGCGATTAAATCACAAATAAACTTCGGTTTTTAGCATACACAAGGGGTACAGTGTGTGTGACGCAAATTTAGACACTAGAAGAGGCTAGAATGTGCGCCGCCTGATTTTTGCGCATTGAATTTGTTTTGCATCAGTTGTTCCATAAGATGAAAAAAAAATATATATATATATATTTGGTAACACTTTATTTTACAGTGTCTTTGTTACTGTTAATGTACTTACCATAGTATTAAGAGTAAATTATGCATAATTACATGCAACTAAACCTCAACCAAATCTTGATCCTACCCTAACCCTATGGTAAGTAGTGTACATGTAATTGCTTAATATTACTCAGTACTTAAATATATAATTACACTGTAACAATGACACTAATTTGTTTTTTGTTTTATTTACAGTGATTTAGTTTTTTTCCCCCAAAAAAACCCTGTTAATTTAACAGTACTGAAACGTCCCATTAGATCTATTACAGCGTTTCACTGTATAGAATCGGGTAATTTACTGTGAACCAATTAAAGAGGTTTTTAACCATAGGATTTTTAGGGAACATTTACACGACAACAATGTATTAAAAAAACGGAAAGGTTTTTTCCATTGCATTTTTTTGCGAACAGGCTACAACATAAAAAAGTTTAATGCATAAAAAGTTTTCCATTTTTAATTGAAAACGGTGTCGTGGAAACGGCCCCATAGACTTTTATTAATAATTTCCCCGCCATTGACGGAATTGTATGGCTTTCCGTGTTTGCACTGTTATACAATAGGGGGCGCTATTACACAACTTCTGAAAGAGTGCACAATCTCCAGATCAAAAAAAACAGGTGAAAAAAGAGCAGAAACAAGCAATAAAAGCATTGCTTATACACGTCGTAGTCTTTGAAATAAAAAAAGATTTTAGCTTTATGTTCAAAAAGTTGCTCTTTTATGAATCTTATACCCACATTCATGTGCTGATTAAGAAAGAAATGCATAAAGCTCAAATAAAACGGTTATTTTGGTTTAAAAGCAGATGCTCTGTTCTTTTTTTTGTAATATATTGCATGTTTAGATATTCATACAACAAAATATTCTGGTAGACATTACATTTTTGTGAAAATTTACAGTGTCTGGCAACTTTTTTTTTACGCTGGCGGGGAAAGAGTTAAAAAACGGAAAACTTATTAATGCAAACTTTTGAAAACGGTTTCAAAATGCACGTTTTTTAAAACTTATACTGTTAACAAAAACGTGAATTTGTGAGAACGGTGACATGCGTATCACGTGTTCAGTCTATAGGTGCGCGTAGTGTTTCGTTACATCGCCATCTACTGGCCTGGCATGAATAATACAGCGTTTTTAGTCGTTTTTGCAGATCCGTGTGAACAGCGTAAAAAACACAGAGGAAAAACGTTTTCATTTTTAGTACATCCTCATGTAAACATATCTTAAATTGTTGAAATTACGACACATTTTAGTAAAAGTAAATGTCATTATTTATTCTCTCACCAGCTGCATATTGTGCACATGAGAGACAGATACAACAGACTTGAAGATGCACTCAAAGATCCTTCTGGAATCGCTGTGTTGGGATTCTTCTACGAGGTTTGATACGCACGTGCTTTAAAATGCAGAGTTTGCTAAGAGGATTTGAAATGATTTTGAATTTATATGATGAAAAACCTCAATAACGTCAGTTCTGTCCGGCAGGAGTCAAGCAGCTCAAACAAAAAGTACGACCTCTTCACAACCGCCCTGCGCAGCGTCCAGAACACAAGTAAGTTCTGAACAAACACTTCTGAAATATTACAGGAATATTTCATCTGTGGCATGCTGTCGATTAGCACAGACAATCATTTTGACTTGGTTTAAATATGTGCACTTTGTATTTTTGATACTCGTGCATTCATTTCCATGCTCCCTCTTTCATCGCTGTAAATGCAGAATATAAACAACAAAATGTAATATAAACAAAAGGACAATAGCAGATTGATGTGGCACATCGACGTCAGAATAAATATATCCTGGAATATTCTCTTAAAAGTGAGTAATCTCTCTTAAAAGTGAGTAATCTCTCTTAAAAGTGAGTAGTCTGCTCAATGTTCAACTAGTTTGCGGTGTGTCGGTTTAATGTTCAGATTCTCAGTCAGTTATTAGTCGTCTGACTTCCGCTGTGACGCTTTCAAAACATTGATCTGTTTGTTTGAGCCAATTATGACTCAACCAATGACGTGAGTTTGAGGGACAATATAAAGATTTGTAAATGAGTGTTATCTTTATTTTTCATTATATAGTTCCGTCTGATGCTGTTAGTGGCACAGAAACCACACACTTCACCTTCAGATCAACAGTTGTCGATCAATTATTTATTTTTCAAATGAATTGATATGTAATACCTAGAAGAAAAAAACAGCATGCTATCTACATGGAAACTTTCCACATACACTCTTGGTCAGGATTATTGGCACTCTTGGTAAATATGATCAAAGAAAGCTGTGAAAATAAACCTGTCCAGTCATGACTTCTTGTTTCATGAGGGGTATAAATATGAGGAAACTCAAAGGCAAAATTCCCTTAATCATCAACAAGTAAAACCAAAGAATATAGTTCTGTTGAGCTTCACAAAATAGAAAGTGGCTGTAAGAGAATAGCTAAAGCATCGAAAATTACCATTTCCACCATCAGGGCCATAATTAAGAAGTTCTAATCAACTAAGATTGAAGATCGTGTGATTAATGCATGGTGAGGAAGATAGTTCGAGTGGCCAAAGAGACTCCAAGGATCACAGATGGAGATTTGCAGAAATTAGTTGAGCCTTGGGGTCCGAAAACCTCATAATTTTTTTTAAAAAAAATCAAACAGCACCTACATCTCCTCATGTTGTTTAGGAGAGTTTCAAGAACAATCCTTTGCTCTCAACTCCAGCATATTCAGTTGTCAGACACGACTGGACCTTCAAATGGGGCTAGGTTTTATGGTCAGATGAAACTAACAAAAAAAGAGCTTGTTGGCAGCAAACACTCAATATGGGTTTGGTTTGAACAGGGATAAAGACCCTGCCCAAAAAAAAATAAAAAAAAATAATTGTCCTAGTCCACTTAGCGTTCACATTGGTATTTTAACACCAAACCTAAATCACATAGGGATACGTTCACAACCTGATTGGTCGGCACATGGGTAATTTTTTTTAAATTGAGATATATGCATCACATGTAAGCTGAATAAATAAGCTTTCCATTGATGTTTGATTTGTTAGGATAGGACAATATTTGGCCGAGATACAACTATTGAAAATCTGGAATCTGAGGGTGCAAAAAAAAGATCGCCTTCAGGGCCCTATTTTAACGATCTGAAACGCAAGTATCAAACGCAAAACGCAAGTAACTTTGTGGGCGGATCTCGGGCGCTGTTGCTATTATATAGGAAAAAATAGGAATGGTACATGCGTCGGTGTACAAAGTCAATTGCGCTGGGTGCAAGATAGGGCCCTTAAAGTTGTTCATTCATGTTGGCGATTGTGCTGCATTCACGCACAGAAATATTTTTTTATATATATTTACGGTAGGAAATTTACAAAATATCTGGTAACACTTTACTTGAAGGGGTGTGCATAAGACTGACATGACACCGTCATAATCATGACATGACACATGTCATGAATATGAAGGAGGTCTTATGCATGTTTATGACAACTGTCATTAAGTGTCATTCGCTCAATTATGACATTTTTAATGCAAATATGACATTGTGTGAGATTTCTTTGTTATGGCAACTTGACATTACTAAGACAACACAACCTGTCATAAATATGTCATAAACATGACATAGCGGATTAATTATCAAACTTAAGAAACCACTTAGCTTTATGGGTTAACATTTCATTAAACTGTCATGTGGTTGGTTTTGACATTGGCTGTCATGAAGCCATTATAACATTTTAATGACAAATTAAATTTGTACCACTGTACTTGAGGTCAAGAAAAACATTCATGACACAGTTACAATGGCCTCATGACAGCCAATGTCAAAACCAACCACATGACAGTTTAATGAAATGTTAACCCATAAAGCTAAGTGGTTTCTTAAGTTTGATAATTAATCTGCTATGTCATGTTTATGACATATTTATGACAATTTATGTTGTCTTGGTAATGTCAAGATGTCATGACAAAGACACTGACAGGTTATGATGTATTGGTTTATGTCAAGTTGTCATAACAAAGACATCTCACACAATGTCATATTTGCATAAAAAATGTCATAATTGAGCGAATGACACTTAATGACATTTGCCATAAACATGCATAAGACCTCCTTCATATTTATGACATCTGTCATGTCATGATTATGAAGGTGTCATGTCAGTCTTATGCACACCCCTTCAAGTAAAGTGTTACCAAATATCTTCATGGAACGTGATCTTTACTTAAAGGAGACATATCATGCTTTTAAATTGTTCCTTTTTACATATAAATCATACATTTGTAGTCTATATAAAGCGGAACTGCAATGCTTGGGTCTGAATTCTTCATTATTATAGCTCCACGGGCCCCTTTTCTACCCCTTTTCTGATGTGCGTCTGAGAGCAACTCGTTTTGGTGCGGTCTCTTTAAATACAATTGAGACACTTCATACCCCGCCCCCTCTCCAGGTTGCAGAGGTTCAACTCCACCCCGTTCGGCCATTTTTGTAGTTTGATAGCAGAGATACGATTATCTAGCGGCACAGAAACTTTTTATTCACACGTTATTAACAAAATGTCAACAACGGAAGACTTGTCCAGCCAGCCTTACATGTTCGAGCCAGAGTCGGAGCGAGATGAAAATGAAGACGACGAACCTGTAGAACAACGTCTTCATATGGATGTATCGCACTGGTGTGTTACTGTATTTACACATGAAACTTTGGTCTTCCGACCTTTTACCACCGTGTCGATTTATTTCGATTAATATGTGCGAGGGAGAGAGAGCAAGACAGCGTCTAGTTTGGAGACGGTGATGTCTTGTTTACACTTTCGCCTGGCTCTGAAGAGAGAGAGAGAGCGCGCGCGCGACCGGGTCTCTCTCTCTCTCTGCTCGTTCTTTCAGTTAAACATGCGCCCTTGTCACAAGCGCGGCAGTTCATCTACATTAGACGGTGTAATGAAGCGTGTGGGTTACTACATCCAACAACCGAACATTTTAACTTACCCTCTCGTAACTTCTGCATCCTTTAGCGGCTTGGACTACAAAATTGCAGCGAGAAATAAAAATGGCGGATTGCTCGAAGTGTTGGGCCGGAAGTCAATGTCCTTATTTGGCAGTTCCGCTGCAAATACTGTGACGTAATAGTTCAAAAAACGTCATAGATAACAGAAAAATCGGAACAGGTTGAAAAATATGACCAAAACAGAATATAAAGATATCAACGAAGCAGTTCCGGCGCAAACGTTCCCTGGTGCTATTTTGCAGTTTCAGAAAACAATTCCGTTCAGACACTATTTTAAGGGCGCATGCTTGGCCATAATGTAGCGTGTGCACAACGCACATACACTTTGCTTCTCTCATGTACACAGACGCAGCAGTTCTCAATTTTGCAAACCATACATAAATACAAGGAAAAATATTCCACACGAGGGAAATCATTGTGGTGAAGATGTGAAAAATAGGCATAAATCTAGCTTACACATTTACCCAAATTATCATACGCCTGTTTAACCGAAGCTAATTTGTGTGTGTTTCTCCATCCCCAATGTCACTTCTCTGTGTTTTACGGCCCTGACGAGAACGTCGGTCTCCTCGGCTGTGAACCGCTCCTGGCGTGAGTCTGGCAAATCCGCCGTTATAATAGCAATCCGCCATGGAACAAGCGCGCCTGCTCTTAAAGGGAATGTGAGATGACGCTCTGATTGGTTTATTTCACGTTACGCCCAAACCACACCTATGAGTAATGAAGCGACTTCAGACCAACACATTTTAGATTTGCGTCGGGCACAAAGAGATCCGCCCACAAAGTTACTTGCGTTTCGCGTTTGATACTTGTGTTTCTGATCGATAAATTAGGGCCCTAAATGAGCAATCGCACCAGAGTTTGCTTTAATCCAACAAAACATGCCAAGTGTGAACACACCCTATAAGTAGCCCATGCCCACAGTTAAATATTCTGTACTGCTGGATATTTAATGTTGGGGGACAATTTTTCTGCTGGAGGTCCTGGACTTCTTATTCAGAGACATGGCATCATGGATTCTAGCAAATACCAACATATAAAACTTTACAGCCTCTTCTAGAATAATGTTATAATGGGCCGTGGTTGGATCTTCCATCAGGACAATGATCCAAAACAAACATCAAAATCAACACAACAGTCCCCAAACCTGAACCCTATAGAAAACCGAAGAGGAGAGCATATCAACATGGACTTGGGAATCTGGAGAGATTCTCTATCGAGGAATTGTGTCTGATCTCCAAACTCTTTTCATTATAGAAGAAGAATCAGAGCTGCTGGCAAAAGGAAGTAGCAAAAAGTATTGAATAAAAGGGCGCCATTAATTATGGCCACTGTGTATTAGAAAAAAACAACATATTTCATAATGAGATTTTCCCCCATTTTCAATTGTTATACTTCAATATAAGGTTAGATCTTTGAGATTGTCAAAAGGATTTACAATGCAGATTTATTTTCACAGGCTTCTTTAATCATATTTACCAAGGGTGCCAATAATTCTGACCAGGACTGTATATTTTGCATTGTTTTCCAGGATAGCAAATAATAATGACCACAGACTAAAGAGACGCAGGTCAGTGTAATGAAAACCGACGCTTGATCTAAAGATGCGGTTAAAGACATCCGTCTAGTGTGTGTTTACACTGAAAAACAATGGAAAAGTAGTGCAGAGGAATGCAAAAACGTGTTCTGACAGCCTCAAAATTGAACTCGCTCTGAATAACTCTTTTTGATTTGAACAGATGGAAACACGACCCTTCGCAAGATCTCTCTGAATCAGCTCATTCTGTCTGAAGGGAACATGACGAACTATTACCGGTACGACGGGTCCCTGACCACACCGGGCTGCACCGAGGCTGTGGTGTGGACGGTGTTCGAGAACCCCATTCCCCTCGACAGAGAACAGGTACGACACGCTGGCTTCACATGCGATCGGGAATATTGAGTTGCCTAGTTTTAAAAATTCAATTCGTACAATTTTAGTAGCTTCTGAGTTGGATGGACAATCAAATTTAGAAAACTAGAGACTCTTTAGTTGTATTCATATTTTGGTAACACTTTACAATAAGGTATCATTAGTTAGCATTAGTTAACATGAAATAATAATGAACTGTACTTCTGCAGCATTTATTAATCTTTGTTAATGTCAATTTCAATGTTTACTATACTAATACATTATTAAAATTTAAAGTTTTATTTGTTTACATTAGTTAATGCACTGTGAACTAACAATGAACAGCTGGATTTGTATTAATTAACATTAACAAAGATTAATAAATACAGTAACAAATGTATTGCTCATGGTTAGTTCATGTTAGTTAATACATTAACTAATGAACCTTATTGTAAAGTGTTACCCATATTTCTATATGTATATTGCTTTCCCTTACTTTTACAGTCCTGTATTTATGTAGACACTACAGGTCAAAAGTTTGGAATAATTAAGATTTTTTTAATGTTTTTGAAAGAAATCTCTTCTGCTCACCAAGGCTGCATTTATTTGATCAAAAATACAGTGAAAATTAAAAAAAAAAATCGCTTCAGGTGCCGAAAAGGCGATCATGCCCAGATTATGGAATAACTTGCATCCAGTTATTCTTATATATTTCAGATATATATTATATACTTATACATATTCCAGTTCTTATAACTTACTCCATCCGCTCTGCCCCCACTATGAATGCTTTTAAAATGGCTTTGAAGAAGCACTTTTACATCTTAGCTTTAGAGTCTGACCCAGGAGAGAAGTTAATATTAGCATTTTATGTTGTTGTGTTTGTATTGTCTTTGTTTAGTTGTCTTGATTCACTTTGGGCTGCACTTGTTGCAGTAGAAATGTGCATTATTAGAAAATAAACGAATAAACTAAGAACTAAGAAGTGTAATTACTACGGGCCAGTTCACCCCCAAAAAAATTTACATGGTTTTAAACCTGTATGACTATCTTTGATTATTATTATCTTCATTAAAATCAAATGTTGTGATAATTTATGAAATAGCGCGAGAGCATTTAAAGGGCCAGTGCACCCTAAAAAATGAACATGGTCTTAATTGATTATTGTCTAACTTTAGTTAGTGTGTAATGTTGCTGTTTGAGCATAAACAACATCTGCAAAGTTACAGCGCTCAAAGTTCAAAGCAAAGGGAGATATTTGCTTTTAGAGAAATCGCTTTTTAAGGACTACAACAAACGGCTGGTAGAGACTACACCACATTCCTCCCGGGTTAGTGACATCACCAACCCTAGAATTTACATAAACCCCACCCCCTGAACACGATTTATAGATTATCATGACAGAATATGCTAATCAATGACTAGAAGATAACTACACATCAGCTTCATAAATTCATCAACTAACCGTTCAGAAATGTCCTGTTGCTTCTACATGTTGTCACTTCTTCTTGAGTCTCTCCATCATTGTCTGACTCCGGTTTGAACATAAAAGGCTAAAAGTGTTTGAAATGTTCAGTGCATGTGTGTGTGAGGTAAAAGGGCACAAGCTCTTGAAGCTCTGCCCCCTGCGCCGGGAGCAGCAGCTCATTTGCATTTAAAGGGCCACACCCTCAAAAAGTGACAATTTTAACAATTTTAACATGCTATATAAAAATATCTGTGGGGTATTTTGAGCTAAAACTTCACACACACACTCTGGGGACATCAGAGACTTATTTTACATCTTGTGAAAGGGGCATTATACCACCCCTTTAAACCTGTATGACTATCTTTGATTATTATTATTATCTTCAAACAGCTTCGGGCGTTTTCCGCCCTGAAGTTTCATGATGGGAAGCAAATGGTGAAAACCTTCAGACCCGTTCAGCCTCGTAACGGCCGTGTGGTGTTTCGGTCCAGTGGACCAGCGTTCACGGTCAGCTTCGTTCTTCTCTTGGCCTCCATCAGCACAGCGCTCGGCCTGTCCCGTCTCTACTAGAGCTAACCGACCCGTTACCTGCACAACTAGCACAATGAGTTCTCATCCAATCAACGGACCAGCAGGATCAAACCCATAAAGACAAACCACAGAGTCACGGCGTCTCAAACGCTGCCGACTCAGTAAAACCACAATCAACCACTTCTACAGGAGTAGTTAGTGTAGAAACAATGGACTGCATGAGTAGAGTGACCATTAGACATTTGCTCATAGCTATCAATAGGAACTGGACTAAAGCCTCGGATCCTCTGTGAAGGTCTGACGGGTGATAAATGCATGACCTTTATCTATTTTAGACATCTGCCAAGACACATGCATATGCACACGTACACACACACACACACACACACACACACACACACACACACACACACACACACACACACACACACACACACACACACACACACACACACACACGGCTATATTTATGATGCTGGATGGCTTTGATGTGACATGCTGGAGATGTGCGTTACAAATAAACAACGATGATCAGCACTTTTCAAGAGAATGATGCAGAGGTCAAGGGTGAAAGGTCATAGAGCCTCAAGAATAGTGCAGAAAAAGCAAACACAACTTTACATTTACTTGGATTGAATTTATACATTTTTAGGACGTTTTTACACTCGAGTTTAAAAGAATCAAACAAATCATAGGACTGAAATATAAATGTTTTGTTTAAATAATGTATGTATGTATGTATATACATACACACACACACATACACACACCTATACAAGTTTTTTTTAACCCTCTGATCAGTGTTTGTTTGGAGCATTTACATGTAAAATGACATTTTACCTTTCAGACCCCTAAAAATGAAGTGTGAAAACACCCCAAAGTCACTTTACAAAAAGGGAAACAAGTACTTTGGCATTTCTAAGTTTAACCCAGACATGCATTGCTTCATTCAGACACATAAAAGAGAGGTCAGCGAAGAAAAGCGTTATCTGTGAGAAGAGGTCGTTTTAAAATGAACTAGAATGTACAACACAGTTTCACAACTCTTACACACAGTGTTGGCATGATATTTACACACATTTTGGACTTGCTGTAGACGTCTAAAGTCATGCATCTTGCGCACAAACTTAGTATGCCGTATATCAAACTGATTCTGTTCCAGTCTGTTGTGAGGACACATGATTTGTGTTTGTAAAATGTGAGGATGTTTAAAATGTGACGTATTGATGCTCTTGTTGGAGAAAATGAATATTATGAAGAACATATAATGTTAGTAGTATTTTATTTTGCCATAAAGACATTTCAGACTGTATAAGCAGGGATACGTGCAACTTCTGTACTCATGATCTACCTTATCTTTATGTTTAACTTTGTTTTGTTTTCTACACATTATGTATGTTTGTTTGTAATGTTTATCAGTTTGGCATCATTGCTGAAAGTGAATGAATCTGACCTCCTCTGGACACTGGAATCAATGATCACTGTCTCCTATGTGCATATCGACAGTTTATTCTTCATTAAATGTTGGTTTTGTCAACATGTCAGAATGCACTGATGATATTATGATGATGTAACTGCTGTATGATGTAGAGAATGCATTCCATTATAATAAAAAAATGTCTGCATTTCATTTTTAAATCAGTCTCGTGAATTCTTGAATTATTTTTTTTTTTTGATAACCTAAAGGAATATTCCAAGTAATTAAATAAAAGTTTAGCTCTATTGACTGTCAAGTGTTCAACAATTTCCCCATTTAAATCCTGTTTTTTTATTATTAAAAAATTATATTACTTTTATTAGATATTATATTAGATTTATTATTTCCTGTTTTCATATTAATAAATGAATCAAAACACAGCATAGCTTAAAGGACTGTAATTTCTGAACCAGTGTTGTTATTGTTAACTATTAAAAAATGTTTTTGGTAATAGCTAAAATGAAGATGAAATAAAATGTATTAAAAAAAGAGATATTATATGACAATTTTTGAAATGTTGCATTAACAACTAACTGAAATAAATTAGTTGAATTACAAATATTACTAAAAATAAAACTGAAATGGGAATGAAAAATGAAATCAATTAAAGTTAAATTGAAATAATGGGTAACACTTTACAATAAGGTTCATTAGTTAACATTAGTTAATGTATTAACTAACACTAACAATTATCAATACATTTGTTACAGTATTTATTAATCTTTGTTAATGTTGGTTAATAAAAATAAAGCTGTTCATTGTTTGTTCATGTTAGTTCACAGTGCATTAACTAATGCTAACAAATACAACCTTTCATTTTAATAATGAATTAGTAAATGTTGAAATGTTGCAATATTAATTAAGATTAATAAATGCTGAAGAAGTATTGTTCATTCTTAGTTCATGTTAACTAAGGTAGTTCACTAATGTTAAACTAATGAACCTTATTTGTAAAGTGTTACCGAAATATGAAAAAAAATAATAATAAAAATGACAATCACACATAGGAAAATGAACTAAATAACTAAAATTAATTAATAAATAATATATTAGTATAAAAATAAGACTGTTCTGCATTACTTCCCAAATGGAATTGCAAAAATAATGATGTAATATATTAAATATTAAATCTGGAACATTTTTTAAGTTCAGATGATGTACAATAAAAGTTCTTTATCAGCATCAATGGTTCTTCAGTGCAGAGCCTTTAACATCCATGGAGTCTTTCCATTCCACAAAAGGTTCTTTATATATCGGAAAAAGGTTCTTTAGATTATTAAAATGTTCTTCACACTGAGAAAAATGTTTTCTTTTAAGAGCTTTTCACTGAGAGGTTCTTTGGGGAACCGAAAGTTGGTTCTTCTATGGCATTTCTGCGAAAACCCTCTCTTGGAGCCTTTATTTTTAAGAGTGAAGCGATTGCACTTTGACTCATCTTCAGCCTTCTGATAAACCAAATCGGATGTGCATGTTAAAACCCAGTATGAGACTAAGAATAACTATGCATTAATTAGTTGGAAATATTTGCACCAGTGCTCACACAGAGCACCTCATCCGCCCATGACTGCACACACAGATATTAGATAATGTTTCCAGAAGACAGAGGTCAGTGATCTCCATATGTCTTCTGTTATGAGGTGAGATTTAATTGCACGCGTCTGTCTCACGTTCCTATATAAACGCGCTCCGCTCCGTCAGTCGGAGACACGTATCAACATCTAATCCTTTTCTAATTGACTCACACCGTCTGAACCTGTGCATTTCACCACAAGGACACTCAAGAACAACATTACAAAGACCCCTGTGTCTAGAGAAATCTATAACTCCATCGCTCCAGACTTTATTTGATTATATTGTTATTTGATATATTATATATGTCACTGTGAAGGGTAATTTGTGTGATTTTTTTTCTCCAATTGTCCTTTTTGAATATACATTTGGTAAAGAAAAACTTTTTTTTTTAATGTTCATAATCTTGATCATTTAGATCCACATCAAGGGGTAAACATTTTTTTTTTTTTTTTTTTTTTTTTTTCAGAAATGAATATGATCCAAAATTAGGGAAGGAATTAAAATGATTCATCAGTTGCATCAAAAAAAAAAAAAAAAAAAAAAAATCTTGATTAGTTCAACTGATGTGATAAATCTGATGCTTAAGAGTTGATGTCAAGGAATGTTTCCTTTTTTAGCATCATATTTTTTGTCTCTTAAGCATAAACTTCATATTGTATTTCTTATTTATTTTCTATGTTCTATCAATTATTTCCTCCTGTTTTCTGTATTTTCTAATATCTGCTTTTTCAGTGTGGGCCGGTGAATGTTTCTTTGCCAAAGATTTATTGTTTTACTGTTTGCTTATAAGGAATGTTCTGCTTCTTTCCCATTAAAAATGCAATAAATGCACAAATATACAGTTTCAAAAGTACAGCTTCAAGATTTAAACATTACACATGTCAACATGAGACTGGTCATAAAACAACTAACCAACGATGTATCTGCAAAGTTAAAATCCAGTATTTAAAGTTC
This sequence comes from Rutilus rutilus, assembly GCF_951802725.1. Classification (NCBI taxonomy): domain Eukaryota; kingdom Metazoa; phylum Chordata; class Actinopteri; order Cypriniformes; family Leuciscidae; genus Rutilus; species Rutilus rutilus. Next base: position 45,957,434 of record NC_140221.1, on the reverse strand, counting down.
TGTCATTCCATGTAAATCTGTTTATCCATTGAGTTCTAGCTAGAGAGATTTATCCGTTAGCATTCCCATCCATTTCAGCCATGTATGGGCACTTATTGCTGTAAACATTTTTTTCCCACCTGAGCCATAAATATCATATGAATAATCATATATATTAGAAGGGATCAAGGCCTGGCTGATTATCCCCTGCATAACTGCATAATTCTAGGGGGCAAAAAGCATCTTTCTCCATTGACAGCTAATGTGCATTCTGATGAAAAACATTTGTTTCAAGCATTGAAATTATATTGATATTTGACCATTGCACAATTTTCGGGGCTCTTAAAGATACACTATGCATCTTTTTTTGTTTAAATAATGTGTCAATACATAATCAATCCTTCTTCTAAAACGTGTCTTACCCTGATTCACCATGGTAAGCCTATCATAAGCGTTTATATTTTAGATCTGTCTGGATGTGTGTGTGTGTGTGTGTGTGTGTGTGTGTGTGTGTGTGTGTGTGTGTGTGTGTGTGTGTGTGTGTGTGTGTGTGTGTGTGAACAGAGGAGAGTCTGTTGGAGAAAAGAGAACGAGACAGAGATTATAATAAAACAAGAATCAGCATCAGATCCTGTGTGTGTGTGTGTGTGTGTGTGTGTGTGTGTGTGTGTGTGTGTGTGTGTGTGTGTGTGTGTGTGTGTGTGTGTGTGTGTGTGTGTGTGTGTGTGTGTGTGTGTGTGTGTGTGTGTGTGTGAGTGTGTGTGTGTGTGTGTGTGTGTGTGAGAACAGAGGAGAGTCTGTTGGAGAAAAGAGAACAAGACAGAGCTCGTAATAAAACAAGAATTAACATCAGATCCAGTGTGTGTGTGTGTGTGTGTGTGTGTGTGTGTGTGTGTGTGTACTTGTACAACTATCTTTGCGAGGACCAGATTGAGTTTTAGACCATTGGAGTGAGGATAAAGAGTGTAAAGTGAGGAGATTTTGGCTGGTCCTCACTTTCTGAGAGCCTTTAAAGGCTGTTTGAGGGTCAAGACTTGGTTTTAGGGATAAGGTTATAATGAGGTTAAGGGTCGGTTTAGGGTCAGGGTTCGGGTTAGGCACTTAGTTGTGATGGGTAAGGTTAGGGTAAGCGGCTAGAGATTGCATTGTGTCAATGAATGTCCTCATAAAGATAGATGTACAAGAATGTGTGTGCGTGTGCGTGTGTGTGTGTGTGTGTACAGAGGAGAGTCTGCTGGAGAAAAGAGACAGAGCTCGTAATAAAACAAGAACCAACATCAGCTTGGCTTTTCAGAGATGGAGAACTGAGGGATTTCAAATATTGTAAAAGCGTTGCGGAGATTATTGTGTTTTATTACTCAACAGGAGAGTACGGTATTTATTGAACAGATAAATTGCCATATGTGGCTCTCTAAAAGAGTCCACTGTAAAGCATTAACTATTGTGAAGATCATTTCATCATGGCTGCCGTATCGCTGTGCTTTAATTTTCAAGGAAGTACCGAGTCTATTAATGTGTAAAGCTACAGTAACGTCTTCAGCTGGTCAGCTTGAGATCCTTTGCATCTAAACTGGTTGTATCTCTTAAGCCTATAGTGAATGTTTTATGAGCAGTATGATAATCATATTCATCCGCACAATCATTCAGAGACAAAGCACAACCAAAACAATGTTCTTCCACAAAATGCAGTTTTGTTTTTTAACTTCTAGAGGGACAACATTTACAGTGTACCTTTAAAAGTGGAAGTAGTCATTAGTGAATAGTGAAGGGTTTGAGACTGTAAGCAAAGATTATTGTAGTATGTTAAATACTAGTGCAATAAAAAAAGATTGTAAATACAACAAAGACTATTGGAGCATATTTTACAAATAAACACAATTTCAGTCTTTCTGCTTCTAAATTTCATGTTTAATTCAATGTGTTACTTCTTGTTTCTTGGCAACTATTTATGAAATTTACAAGCAATTTCTGAGTGAAAATTGTTTCAAAATCCCACACCAAATTTTTGTCAGTGTATTTCAGTCTTTCAACTTAAAAATTCCACGTTGAATTCAATGTTATTTGCCATTTCTTTGAAATTATTTGTGAAATTTACAAGCATTTACTGAGTTAAAATAGTTTCCTATCTCTCACTCACCCCCTATTAAAAAATAAATAACCCACTTCTCCTTTTAGACTCGCAGTGCCACCATAAGAGATGAAACTCAGAACTTTACAAAATTCAATGAGGAAAGATTCAATTGCTCCAATGTTTAACTTTCCGTCGGTGCAATTCAGATGTGTACGAGTGAACTCAGTCTCTCCGAAGGTGAAAAGACATAGGCGACACAAACAGAAGACTCAGAAGACTCTGGCCTTTAAGGAGCCCTATCAAATTAGAGGTCTGACGTGTTTTAGACCTTCCTCGGATTCTGGAAGTTTCCTAAGAAAGCGCTCGTCCCTCCTGGGATCCTCATCCTTTCTCTTGCCTCCGAACAGATGTCAGAGGAGAATCAAAAGACTTTTTGTCAGAAAGGCAAGAAGAACTTTAGGGCACAAAGGCATGTGTGGAAACAGAGATGCCCTTTTCCGCGCTCTCGTTCCGCTCCGGTTAGTTCGGGCTCTTAATGGAGCAGATATGATGGACAACTAATACATGTTAAAGGTGATTTCTTTGACCTTTGACATGAACATGCACACATGATCAAACACAAATTCCAGGTTCTCATATGTGACATTGTGACCCTTAAACAAAGATGTCCATTTTCTCCAAAATACCCCCCTCACGCAACAATCTGGCCATCAGATAATAGTGAAATACGCTGACTGATTGGGAAAGGAGGAATTCCCAGGAAAGATCCAATCTGCATGGACTAACATGGGTAAAAACTCACTTATAGACCTCAGAATTTGGAAATGTGGCTTGCAATTTGCATTCAGCAACTTTTTTTGGCAAAACCAAGATAAATAAACAAGATGAAACAAGATTAACATACTTAACGCTGCATATAAAGACTTTTAGAGAGACTCATATAAAGAGTCTTAATATCTTATGCGGTAAAGATTTCTTAATGACTTTTTAATTCGTCCTTTTTTTTACTTGAAAAACATTTATTTTCAACCTTTATTCTGAAACTACCAGGTTTTAAGGCGAGGCTTGCAGTAAACGCCACTGTTATGATTGGCTGACATCATTGCATCGGAAACAGTATCAATGCCCACTCGCTATTGAAAACATTATCCATATTAAAAATGTTATTTACAAACGAAGCATTATGAAATCATTTACTCATGGTTTGTGATGCAGCTGCTGTCAGATCCAATACAGTCTCTGCTTCATCTGTCAATGAAAGTTTCTTTGTGAACTCTCCATTACACTGTGCCTCGATTACAAGACAATCTAAAGTCAAATGCTCCGAACAAACATATAATTGTCCGACGTGATCCGGGACGCCATTATAATAAACCATCCACTCTGACGCAACGCTCACATCCAGTGAAGGCAAATGTCAGCCATTAAAGTCACCATGAAATCAAAAGGTTTTTTGGGCTTTTAGTAAGAATATGTGTGCTCCAAAACAATGACAAAATTCTCATTTAGAAGAGATAAGCATTCAAAACTTAGTCTTTCACTTCCACCAATAGGGATTGATTTTGATGGCATCACTCTTCAGCTTCTCATCAGATTTCCTGTCCAATCAAATCTGAAGCTCTACATTATAAACAGACTCTGAAGCGGCGGCTGAAATCGAGTCGCCACAGACCAGAAGACGTATCGGACCCATCTCAATTCTGCACAGAATGCTGTATTTTAAAGCGATATGGAGGAGATCAGGAGGAGAAACGGTAAGACATTAGGAGGAAACTGAGCTCAACGGCTCTGGTCGAGCTGTGCTATAAACTAACGCGATTGGCTGTTTTTAAAAAGGGGGAGGAGCTGTTCGATATGTCCCGCCCTGTCTTCCTGTTTCAGTGGATATTACGTTTCAATGCACTTCAGCAGGCCTTTAAGTGGCAGAACGCCAGTGGGTGTTAGTGGTGTATAACTATTGGTCGACGTCTTGCTCTGGAGGTGGGCATATGCAAATGTATTTACCCATGTGACGTCACAGATCCCGCAATATCAAAGCGAGCTGTTTTTGGAGCTTGATTAAAGTATAACTGTCGCCAAAATGCAACCTGAGGTCTTTTTGTTAATCTACCCGAGGCAAACTTTCGTTTAAAAGCATAACTAGAATGGAAACGTCACTTTTAAGTTTGACCGTATTTTCGTTTTTGGTCAAATTGCCTTTTGAATGGGCGTGCTTGGGGCACTACTATCACTCTAAAAAAAAATGCTGGGTTGTTTCAACCCGACTTTGGGTCAAATATGGACAAACCCAGCCGTTGGGTTACATTTTTAAATTAAATTTTTAACCCAACATTGTCCATATTTGACCCAAAATTTGTTAAAACAACCCAGCATTTTTTAGGGT
>NC_140221.1:45940501-45948001 GCF_951802725.1 Rutilus rutilus | reverse complement strand
TCATTATTCTGTGAAACACAAAAGAAGAAAAGTTCACACAATGCAGGGACTGTCAACTTTCAATAAACATAAACGTTTCATAAAGGCAACATACTGTACAAAAAAAACTTGGAACAGAAGCAAATTAGGAAATCCCATGTTTTTCCATCCAGGATTGGGTAATCTACTTTACATTTGTGCAGGTTTCTCAAAGCAACATTGGATTGAATCACCCTGATCCAAATACAACCCAGACAGAAACATAGTGTCGGCCCACATGCGGCCTAAAGTGTGGACTCCATGTGTGCCAGATGTGGGCCGGATCTGGGCCGACACTATGTTTCTGTCTGGGAAGCTTTTACAAATGACCAAATGAGCTCTGAATGAGACATATATCACAATGTAGGCAACTAGAAATGTGAAGAGATGTATAAATAGTACAAACTGTTTAAAAACAATACATACATCCCCTTCTTCCCTAATCTGACCAGCAACAAATACATAAAAACAAACAAACAAATATACATGCAACAAGGGATGCATTTGTTAGAAACTACTTTTGGCTCAACTCTGATTTCATTGCAAATAAATACTCAGTGACAGCTAAAATTAAATATTAAATATTAGGGATCAAATTAACTTTTTACTCTATGGTACCGAAAGGCTTAAAGGCACAGTATGTAAGTTTCACCGCTAGAGGTCGCTTATTTAAAGGGATACTCCACTTTTTTAGGAAATGGGCTCATTTTACAACTCCCCAGAGTTAAACAGTTGAGTTTTACCGTTTTCTAATCCATTCAGCCGAACTCCGGGTCTGGCGGTACCACTTTTAGCATAGCTTAGCATAGATCATTGAATCGGACAGGACCATTAGCATCTCTCTCAAAAAAATGACCAAAGAGTTTCAATATTTTTCCTATTTAAAACTTGACTCTTCTGTAGTTACATCGTGTAGTAAGGAAAATGAAATTGACATTGACATTTTCTGACGGAAAATGAAAAGTTGCGATTTTCTAGGTTGATATGGTTAGGAACTATACTCTCATTCCTGCGTAATAATCAAGAAACTTTGCTGCCATACCATGGGTATAGCAGGCTTAATGATATGACGCAGCGCCTGAAAATAGTCCCCAGCTCGGTAGACTATAGGGTCCACTATTTTCAGGCGCTGCGTCATATCATTACGTATCATTATGTTCATGGGTGAGCTAATGTATTAAAGTTTCATTAATGTTACTGTGGTATCAAGCAGGGCGGGGCAGAGAGCCATGGGAGTGGAACAAGGCCGGTTTGATGCTAATGAGAGACTTTTATTATACTTATATGCCGCAGTCGCCGCTGACGCTCCTTTCGTTTTGTGGTTTATGTTTATTGCACGATTAAAGTTACGTTTAACATCCGCCTCCTTCTTCCCTGAACTTGAACCTCGTTACAGTTACGTTTGATCACTTAAATTCACATTATTTTATCTCATTCTAATGAAACAGCCGCAAGTGTTGAATTACTACAGGTCACTTTATCTGACGAATTTAAATTGTGGGGTAACGCAGCGCTGTTTAACTTGGTCAGAACAATCATACTAAAAATACATTTGAGTGTGTTAAAAGTTATAATGCTACTCTACTTGTTGCACATTGCTAGATCAATACTAGAATATCATATTAATGAAATCTGGATGACTTATGTTGCTAAATGGCATCAATTAATTTTAAAATATGCTGTAAAATATACTGCTACTACAAATAAAGCTCTTTCTGATTACGCTATGTTAGCCACTTGACAGAACAGTGTTGTCTCTGAGGCACTTTACTCGCAGTAAACAAGCCAATCAAACAACAAGACTAACCGTGTTGAGCTATATAACAATGATTATTTTCTGTCAATAAAAGTATTCAAACGGTTGCTCACCTGTCTAATACAAAACATAATATATTAAAGCATTTTTTGGGCCCTATTTTAACGATCTAAGCGCATGGTCTAAAGCGCAAATGGATCTGCTCGTGCGCGAGGTAAAAGTGCGCTAGCAGAACATCTACGGGACAAGCCGGATTCACCATATCTTTATGTTCACAATAATAATCTTTTACACTGTAATCCTTTTAATTTTAATATTTGTCATGTTTGTGTGCTGCTGTGCGTCCCTGTGTGTGTAATAAGCAGAGTGTACGCGCGTTGTGGACCCGCCTATAGGCGCACATTACTTACGTGCTCATTAAATAACATAAAAAATATTGCGCCATTGACTTTAGACCAGGTTTCAGTTGGTCAATGGCTCAGTCTATTTCTGTTCCTCAAAATAGCAACGCGCCAACAATGCGCCAGAACACACACCTCGTTCTCAGACCAGCAGCCCATGGGCCACAAATGGGCGCAAATGCATTTGCTATTTAAACAACGTGGCGCAGGACGTGAAAATGATAACTGCGTCGGGCTGAAACTAGCAAAAAACACTTGCGTCGCGCTTGGCGCTGCATTGCGCGGGTGTAAGATAGGGCCCTTTGTGTTTCCATGCACAGGTGCAAAAGATACAGTAAACGTGTTTACATATTACATATGCGTACTACATGATGTACGTTTACATTAACGTATTACATGATGCAAATGTTGTGTTATTTGGCTTATTTTAAAGTTTTATTACTTTTTGTTCCTGAAATCCACTCTCAATCCACCCTGATTTTTTTGGGATCAAAGGTATCCCAATCCAACTAAGACTTTTGAACAATGAATAGTGAAGATTTGATCTAGATCAAAAGACTGGGATGCATGATATAATCCAATTTCAGAACCATTGTTTAAGTATTTTAAGATTTGTTTAACTAAAATCCAGAGCAAAATTGCTCGTTTGGGCATTTAGCATCATTGAACTCAAACCTGCCATGATGGTGCATGTTCATACATGTTTGAATATGGTAACGATTTCAGTGGAGAGAAAAATAAACAAAGTTTTCATATGTGAATATAGTGACCAAGTCATCCAAGTGGTGCTTTTTTCATCTTGACCTTTAAACACAAGAAAATCCCTTATCACTCAAGCTATCACTTATAATTTACAGTGACGAACGTAAATTGATCTTCCCAGAATCCTTTGTGTTGCGGCTCAAATTTGTTGGTGTTTCACTGTTTCTACTTTACTTTTTCTTTTAGGGTTTTATGTTGTTAAATGACTGTGTTATCATAACGGTGCCTTGTATTTTGTATGACACTGTGCTTTTACGAAGTGTTGCTGTTGTTTTTAGGCTCTACTAGAACAGGTTTTCCAGCTTGAATGTTGATTATTTCCTCATATTTTCCACTGTTTAATCTCCTCTCTTCCCAGTCTGTCAGTAACTCTCTGTTTAGTTCCTGTTTCTATGAAGCCCCTCCTTCTGAAAAGCACACTGTGCTCTGATTGGTCAGCTGGAGCAGTGTGTTGTGATTGGTCTAGCGCTTCGAGAGTGTTTGAGGAAATGTCCCGCCCGTTTCCATAACCGCCAGTTTCAACACACTACTAACTAACTAACTCAACCAGGCCCCGCCCCTTTATTCTGCGTATTATTTAAATGAGGAATGTTGTGACGTGTTCGTTCCCGGAAGAAACTCAAGACCAGAGCATGTGAGCGGAGTGGAGCGGGAGCGAGCGGGGAGCGCGAGCGGGCGGATCTTGGACAGAGCGCAGAGCGGCAATTTCAAAAGGACGGAGCGTCGCATTTCCCGCTCCAATTTCGCTCCGCTCCGCTCACACCACGAGTCTGAAGCATGCTCAGTCAAGCCTGATCCTGAATCCATTTGTCTTGCACAGTCATCAACAGTAGACTATTTTCAGGCAAAACTCGGCTCAATAATGGAGTTCAAAAAGTAAAATGAGAATTCATACAGGTGTAGCCTATCAATATAAGTCGCTCCGGAGTAGCCTATAAGGCGCATCAGTCAAAAAATCCGCCATGAAGAAGAAAAAACATAGGCCTAGCCTCGCACTGGACTATAAGTCACATTTATTTAGAAATTTATACAAAAAAAAAAAAAATGTTATGGACGGGACAGTTCTCCGTTACGGACGTGAGAGCTCTGAAAGCGGCACCAAGACTGCTTTAAAACTTTCACTCAGACCTCAAACAGAAAGCACAAAGCCTGTCTTTAAAATTAATTTCGTTTTGTATTAATTGTATCTTAATTTTAATCAAGGTTTCATCAACCAATTGTCTGGATTTAATAAGAAGTAAATATATTAGAAAATAGATAACCACGATACGAAGGCGCCGGCGTGAACCTGGAGTTTGTCTCATGAATGAACCGAAACTCAGCGTATAGCCTACTTGCCTCACACACCTGAGACATATATATAAAGCTTGAAATGTCTACTTTTAAACAGAACAATTCAAAACGAAAGAAAACAGACTGCTCTCCTGTATGAAATGTGCATTTCTCTCAGGCGCGTTCACTACTGCGAAGATCACGAGTCAGCATCTTTCCAGCCGACAGACATAAAAAAAATTAAAATGTCTTCTGCTATATTTTACATATTCATAATCATTTTGCCGGTTCGTTGTGACAGCTTTTAGGTGCCCTTGCATGTTACGTGAACGCATCAGCACTGAAAACATAGAGATTTTTTTTCTTTTGGGGACATTTTGTTTGTTTTCAGACTTTCTCATTTGCCTGCGCGATGTTAGAGGACGCTGTTAATAAAGTTGCGAGTAGGCCTACACATTGGATTCACGATTATTATTATAGGCTATTTAAAAAAATACCCCAGTTTTTATGCCAGTCGTATCATTTTAATCATTTTTGTTGTATTTATCCGCCACACACCTTGAAGGCCGGTCCGTGTCTGATATTGTCTGATTTTAAACCGGTCCGTGGCGCAAAAAAGGTTGGGGACCGCTACAAGTGATATACATGTAGATTTTTTTTCCTTTTTTGGAGCGAGCGGGGGGTGATTTGAGTGGAGCGCGAAGCAAACTGCGTTGAGCGCTGAGCAAAAATGAGCGGAGCGGCCTGATGTAGCTTTGAGCGGGGGAGCGGAGGGGTGAACAGTTCAGTGAGCGATGAGCGGAGATTCTCACCGCTCCACTCCGCTCACATGCTCTGCTCAAGACTACAATGGAGACGTTTCAGGAGTTCAGAAACACTGACACTGATATAGAGAAGAACTCCCGCGGGAGGAAACCTTTTCAAACAGCATCATTACACACTAAAGAAAGCACAACATAGGTCCTCTTTAACACTTATGAGTAAATAATAACAGAATTTTCATTTTTGGGTGAAATATTCCTTTAAAAATGAGTAGCACATAATGTCCTGTTCACAGGAAGTGACATCAGTGACCTCTCGTGACCTTTCAAGTATTAGGCTCCAATCAAACTTCCTGTTCCACAAGAGTGTCTGGCAAACATTCACAGTTTCACTGAGCAGGTTTGGCCAATGATGCTAATTTTACGTCTGCTCTTTTGTCTAATGCACCTGCCTCTTGACATTCCCAGACCAAAAGCTGGGATTGTGTTTTCGGAGCAGGATAAAAGCCGGAGGAACCGGGCGACACGAGACGCCACGCTGACAATAACTCAGTGACACCAATCCATCATGAAGTCAAGGACAAAATCCAGAGCTTCACGAATCACGCAAAGCTCCATCGCGAGTGCGTTTCCCTCACAAACGAATCCGTGGTGGGAAAGTAAACACGGCGGGAGTGTTTTGGTTGGACTGCCAGGGAGATTTTCATAACGACAGAGTCGAATAATGAATGAGTCTTCCTTCTTAGCAGAAATATTTACATCTCAAAAGGAAAGAGTCCGCTGTCAACTTCCCAAAGAGGCTCTTAAGACGATTCCTTTCAGAGTTGCACTGAGAAGCGGCAAAGAGACTATAGAAGTTTGGCGGGAGTTCTCGTATACGCTTCAGACTTCAGTCCATTTATGCTATAAAATGAGTGACTGCTTAAATCTGAGGTGGTTTTTGAAGTAAATGCAGATCGGAGGGAAATAGAGAGACTATAAATGAGAGATCAGCTCATATGATATACACTAGAGATCAAAAGTTCGGGGCGTATTATACGCGTATAATAGAATTTCTTTCAAAGAAATGTATGATTTTATTCAGCAAGATGCATTAAATTGATCAAAAGTGACAGGAAAGACATTTAAGTTTCTATTTCAAATCAATGCTGTTCTTTTGAACTTTCTATTCATCAAAGAATCCAAAAATAAAATAAAATAAAATCACGGTTTCAACAACAATATGAAGCAGCACGACTGCTTTTAACAACGATAATAATCATAAAATGTTTCTTGAGCAGCAAATGGATCATGTGACACTGAAGACTGGAGTAATGATGCTGAAAATTCAGCTTTGATCACAGAATATAAATTACACTTTACTGTATATATTCACATAGAAAACATAATTTTTTACATTGAAATAATATTTCACAATATTACTGTATTTTCTTTATCAAATAAATGGAGCCTTGGGGAGCAGAAGAGCACTACAGAAATAAAAATGATTTAACTTGGCATATGCTCATATTTGTTCAAACACAACTGAAAATATTGTTTTTTTTGTGAGACCTCAAGTAATATTCCACTGTATTATGATTAAAATGTATATAATTCATACCTTACCTTATATGAAGCCTGATCTCATAATACACTTTATGCAAACATAACACACACACACACACACACACACACAGAACCTCTAAATGACCTTTTATTACAATGGCTTCTGAAACCACAACAATTTTGGATTTGCAAAACTCAGAAGGGAAAGTCAAACATCTCGTTTTAAAGTGTCACTGATTAGAAAGTTTCTGTGTGATTTGCCTCTTTTGTTATTCACAGTAGGAATGAAAAAAAGAAACCATATATTATGTTAATATATGTACATTATATCATTATAAAAAAATGAAAATTATTTAATAAATATTATTAATGTGAAATACTGTGATGGAAAAAAGTATTTTATAATGTTAAGAATTGGTCATCACTTTTGAGTGTTCTTAATAAGGTTGAACGTGATAACGAGACTCTTGAACAATGTTGCGGCTGTAAATGAAGCTTATTAATCAGAAGTCAGACGAGGTCACAACCTCTTCAAAACTGCAGTGAAAACGCACCTGCATTGTTTTCCTCCTTTCCCCAGAGGACGTCTCGCTCGATGGCGCACAGATGGCAGAGACACACATGCTGTGATGATAACACACACCTCACACACCTTCGTGAAGACAGGAAACAAAGCAGGAAGTGAGGAGGAAGTATGAAAGAGTTTCCCTTCTGAAATGACCCTTTGTGCTCAAGACCAGCTCTCTTGATCTGACCGAACAACACGAGTTCAAAGACCCTCTCATGTACGTCATGTGACATGTCAAAGACCACATGATTTATATACTTTCTAAATGATGTAAATGTAAAAAAGTGTTGAAAACTGGGGAAAACCTGCTGATTTTTCATTCCCGATACAATACGAGTTCTCCGATCAGTCGGACACAATGCTTGTGGGAATTAATATTTCAGATTAATAATGCTCATGATCAATGCAGAAACAGAT
>NC_140221.1:45920501-45938001 GCF_951802725.1 Rutilus rutilus | reverse complement strand
ATCGCCCAGAGTTGGTTTGGAGCCCAGCAGCTCGCACTCTTTTATATTTGTGCTGCAGTAAATTGAAGTTGATTCACAAAGCTTTTAAAAATTCACTAACATTAATATAGCATTATTGATTAATATTTTCTTTCAGTTGTCTTCTCAAACTTTCATCTGTCACATGGTGTAATCCACCATGAAAGACTTTAAAGGCCCACTGAAGTGCATTGATGTGTTAATTGTGTGTAATTTCCACTGAAACAGGAAGCTAAGGCGGGACATATTTAATGGCTCCTCCCCCTTTTCAAATAGCCAATAGCGTTTGGTTTACCTCACACGTACTGACAGCACCATGGAAGCGAATCCGAGCGCTAATGATACGTTAGATTCTATAGAGCATTGGATTGGACAAAAGATGTGATGAGAAGCGGTGATGTCATAAAAATCCGTGATCCATTTTAGCGGACGTGAGGGACTAAGTTTTGAATGCTTAGATCTCCTAGATGCAAATTTTGTCATTGTTTTGGAACACGCCAGATTATTCATAACCTTAAGGCTAATATGGTCACACTAAAAGCTAAAAAACTTACATTTTGATTTCAGGGGGCCTTTAACAAAATTTAACAAGATTACTTTAGGCTTAGCCTAAGATATTATTGTTATAAATGTAGAATTGCAAATGTCCCACAGGTGTGGGGGAGGGGCAGTCTTAAAACATTTTTATAAATCATAAATTGAGATATTTATTCTTTGTAATGAGTATTGATATTAAAAGTTAATTGTTTGTACCTGATTGTATTTTTTATTTATTTTGTCAAATTGTGATTTTTGAGGAATTATATTGAATCCAATTAGGGTCAATTTGACCCATTCCAACAAGATCATACTCAGAAATCCAAGATAACATGAGGGTTAACCCTCATGTTATGTTGCGGGTCAATCTGACCCATTTCAATTTTTGAGTTGACTTATGTTTTCTTGACATTTTGTGACTATTTCTCATTTAGGGTCAAGAATATGCATGCAAAGTTGTACATAATGACTATTATGATTGTGATGTTTGGGGGTCAATTGTACCCACATATTTTAATGCTTTAAAATGTTTGTATTTTTGTTGTTTTTTTGCTACCTTATGAAGCTAAACAGGAGTTTTTCTCACTTACATCAATACAGAAATAGACTTTGTCAGACGCAGATGGTAAAAATGAGCGATCATTACTATTTGCAATCCATCTGAAGTACTATTAAAACTATGTTGTTGTTTTTTTTTCTTGAAATTTTGTGACTTTCTCATTTATAGTCGTGAACATGCATGCAAAGTTTCAACACGCTGATGTGCTGTGAAATATGCATAAAGAATTTTTATACGATTTTGATGTTCGTGGGTCAATTTGACCCTCAAAAGCAACTGTGCAGACACAAAACGACAACATTTATTCACTGTATGTCAGGGCTCTTCAGCTCTAGTCCTGAAACACCAGTGTCTTGCTGCGTTTAACAACTTTTTATTTTCAATATTTGTGAAAACAAAACAGGTTTTACCTGTTAACGGTCAATCCCCCTTTTTGAGCATGACTTTTCCCACTTAAATTGTTATAATTCTTGAATACTTTGGAGCACAGACTTCAGATTATTGTAGAAGTAAAACTTTTTTTTCAAATATTTTTTATATAAAATATATATTTTACAAAACATGTTCAGCTCTAAAACTTCAAGAAAATCAAAGCCAAACATCTGAACAAGTTCTGTGCCAACTTTTAAGTTGATATCTCAATTAATTGAGCTTTCAGTAAGATTTTTTTGGGCGCAGTACCAAACTTTTCCACTATGACATCCCAGGCTCCACTTGACCATATAAGGACTCTTCGATTTCCATATTTGCTTTGAGTGATCTGAACCATATATTTCCATAATTTTCAAAATGATCCTATTCAGAAGTAGTCGTTAATATTTGATATGAAAATAAACCTCTAAAACCCACATAAAAACATAAGAACCAGGGCGTGTTTAAGTTTGGAACCGCATCACAAATGGAGAATCTATCGCTATTTATCTATTTATCTCTGTCATTTCTTTTGAAAATCAGTCACCAATTATGAAAACTAGATTCAGAAAGTTTTCAAATGATATATAGTAATCTTTTACTTTAGGATTAGCCTAAGATATTATTGTTATAAATGTAGAATTGCAAATGTCCCACAGGTGTGGGGGAGGGGCAGTCTTAAAACATTTTTATAAATCATAAATTCAGATATTTATTCTTTGTAATGAGTGAAAAGTATTGATATTAAAAGTTAATTGTTTGTACCTGATTGTATTTTTTATTTATTTTTTCAAATTGTGATTTTTGAGTAATTGTATTGAATCCAATTAGGGGCAATTTGACCCATTCCAACAAGATCATACCCAGAAATCCAAGATAACATGAGGGTTAACCCGGGAAATCAAACAACACAAACTCAGGGAAGCATACACGCACACGAGAACCTAAACTAGACACAGGTGCAAATCATCCGTAACCATGGAAACAAGCACGGACACAATCAGTAACCTAGGAGACAGATTAGCGGGAAACAAAGGAAACAGGAACAGAACACAGGAAAACTATGTAAGAACAGAACATAACCCTTTTCCTGTCTAGGAAACGTTTAAATTCATGTCATGTTTCATAACAATCTCTAAATCTTCATCAGAGAAGTGAGTTGCGCCGACTCTCTAACGTGAAGGTAATCAAACCGACACTCTCTGTGTCTCATGTGACTGGCTGTTCGTTTGTCAACTCGAAACCTCCGATCAACTAGCTTCCTGAATTCATGAATCAGCCTGTAGTCTTTAGAGTCTCGAGCGCAGGTTATGGCCAATAATATGACAGAGTTTCCATTTCACAATATGGTCCTGGCCCCTGGGCACCCTGGGAAGGGTCCCTGACCTCTGTTTTTCCACATTCTCCATGTCCTCTGGTGTGTTGACAGCTGCGAGGTCCCCATGATGTCCTGAGAGAACAGAGAAGTGAACATGATCTTGTTTGTGTCCCTCCTGTGGGCTTCAAACCACACTTTTAAAGGAGTTGTTCACCAAAAACTGAAAAGTCTGTGATTATTTACTCACTTTATGTCACTGCAATACCGCATTATTTTCTTTTTCTGTCTTTGCAAAAAAAAGACACTATATAAACGAATATATGTTGCTGCCATCAAACGACACCAAACCGTAATTTTGTTATCATTACTTTTCATTATTATATCTTATAATTTAACTTATCTAAATCTTATTTTACAATTTTAACCTAATATTTGTTTATATTTAATGCACAAATCTAGCTGACCAGATTTACATTTCACTGCAAGTGCTGTATATAACTGAGAAATAATCTTTGAATCCTGAGATTGTTATTTCAGCTTTTATTTTAATTTTCATATTTTGAATTAGCTTTTGTTTTAAAAATGTTCAGTTCCGTGTTAATTTTAGTAAAACATTTTGTAATGTTTCATTATATGCTTTTGTCATTTTATTAGCTTTTTAAAAATATTGCTATTAGGTTTAATTTACTTTCAGTTTTAGTTATTTATTTCCATTTAATCATTTTAGTGCTTCACATTAAGCTACTTTCAGTTTATCGCCACGGCAACATTTCTAATGTTTGTTTGGTTCAGGGTTTTCTAACTAATATTTAAAATGTATTTTATTTCAGCTTTATTTCAATTAACAGAAATATTTTGGTAACATTTTACACGTTACAGTTACTGTAGTAATAACTACAAATTATGCATAATTACATGCAATTATCCCTAAAACAAACCCTAACCCTATAGTAAGTGCATGTACTATTACTCAGTACTTAAATGCATAATTGCACTGTAACATGGACACCTTTAAAATAAAGTGTAACCAATATTTGTAATAGTTTTAGTTAACGATAATAACCCTGACTCCAGATTTAAGGGTAGGAGAAAGTTTTGAGTTGATAAACAACTTATTTCGGTCTATTTAGTACTTTATTTAAGCAAGTTCCTCATGCAAAGCATCATATGACATGCTTTTATAATAACTTTAAGGTGCTTTTTTGTTTGCTTTTATTGCATGGAAATAGAACTTTCTGCGAAACGTCTACTTTTGTGTTCCATAGAAGAATGAAAGTCATACAGGTTTAAAACAACATGAGCGTGAGTAAATGATATCAGAATTTACATTTTGGAGTGAATGATCCCTTTAACGGCATGAGCATGAGAGAGGAGAGAAAGAGGAGGTGTTTGAGGAGAAACAGTTAAAAACCGCTCCACCTTTTCCATGGTTTTAGGCGACTATTTCTAACATTTGAATAATTCATGACAGGCTAAAATATCTCGCCCATACAGAAAGTTTGAATGCACAAGCAGAAAATGCTCACACACGCACAAATCCCAAAAGTTCAAAGTTTGGACGAGCTCTCAAAATAAGACATGCACTTCCAGCAAGTCGAGTCAAAGTGAAACAAGGAAGTCTCAGCAACTACATATACAGACACGAAAAGTTTTCCTCACTTAAAAATGTCTGAATGTCATTGCATTACATGCACATATACTTGCACTTTTCTTAAATCACTGCTGGTGTTTTTGTGTCTCGGTTTTCCTCAAGATCACATTTCTGACATGATAACTCTCTGAATAGCATGCTGTTGAATATGGTTGTGTGAATGTAAAAAGTGAGCGTGTAAGATATGCTGCAGCATGAATAGAGATACACAAGATCTAGGCAGGTGGAGCTGGGGAGGTGGAGGGTTCAGAGTAGCTCTGCAGGACCAGCTTACAGCAAACACTGAACCAGATTATTTAAATGCTGAGCAAGCAATCTCATTGGCTGCAGGATCAGCAGAGGCCAATCAGCTCGTGCCATGTGGTAATTATGTGATTGTCTGCAGATTGCATGTAAAGGACCAGCCGGCGTCCTCTAGAGTTTCATGACTGAATTAGATATTAACTAGCAACATCAGCCACGATCATGACTGTCTTTATCTTCAACACCAAATAGGTATTTAGCATTTCAAATGCAATTTCAAATTTCTTTTGGTCTTTTTTCTCCAGAAAGTTCGCTCATGTTATCTGATGTTTTGCTATATATATATATATATATATATGGCCCTGTAAAATCCATTTCAATTACAATCCATTTTATTTTTCTCAAATTCTTTCTCATTTTATTTTCTGGATTTCCATTTTTAATGGTTAAATTAAATGTTAGTGATCAACAGGCATGTCTAATTAATTGAATTTATGAAACCTATACAATTTAATAACAGTTTATTAAAAGTTAAACAAAAAATAGATTTTTAGGACCCTATGAATTCTGTTTCATTTTCCCCAAATTTTCATTTTAATTGTGATTTTACTTTAAGTTTTAATAATTGTATTAATATTATTAATTTGAGAAGTTCGTTCTCCTGTACAATAGTAATTTCTGTCACAATTTCTTCAAGTTAAACTAAACTTTTATTTTGTCGTGTTGTCGTGAAGACCTTTAAGTTTATAAGCTTTAATATTTACAGACACTAGTCCATATTGCGAAGAGTACAGTCATACTTTTGATATATTAATCCAACTTCCATAACATTCCACGTTATACTGTAAATTCCATTTTATCACGATTCCATTTGCGTTTATGAATGAGAGAATGAATGAATGAATGTTTATCATAAGGCCCTACTAACACAACACCGCTCTTATATTTGTAAGTGTGTGACTTCAATGTCCCTTTGAGGCTGCCGTAAACAAACAATTCAGTAAAGTGTAAAACACATTGACCGTCTTGCGCCTCGCTGTACTTTTACGAGAGTGTTTCAATCAACGTCCAGACAATTCAGGAGCCCGTGTGACACTCAGAGGAGAGCGCGGCGCATTTCTCAGACGGACGCTGTTTTTCACAGCATGTTTTATTCAGGATATGGACTTTATAAAAGGAAGGCACTCTGAGCAAGAATCAGGCCAACAAAGCACTTTGTCACAATGATATACAAATATAAATACATATGGCAATGCATTATAGATATATAAGGGCTCCTGAAAACCAGAGCAGAGGTTAAACACAAAAATGACAAAAGACAAACGGATGTCAGGAAACATGTGTGATTTACTGCTGATAAAAACTAGTCACAATATTTAATAGATAGATTAGCATGGGATGCAAAAAACAGCCTTAACTAAAACTTACAACAGAAAATACATAAAATAAAAACTTAAAATAATAATAGTAGTATCTGGGTGATACTGAAATAATGCTGTGATGACTGAATGCCACTTGCTGAATTAAACATGGAATGAAATCAGGACATATTAGTGCTTGACAATGCGCATTGTAAAACCTGTAAAATCAGTGTCTAAACTTCCCAACGTCCACAAGCAGCTCTTTTATAACTCCACGCAGCAGAAGTGCTTCATAAGCCACTTAAAGCAAACACACTTGACACGCTGTGCTGACTCCAACACACCCGAAGACACAGTCACAAAACTGCAAGATCAGACTGACGTCATCTGAGGGATCATCACTGTGAGGACAGTCAAGGACGCGAGACGGAGACTTCAGAGGTTTCATGTGCGTCGATGTGAACATGCAGAACATGCATCTACAATTAGAAAAGCATTGATGGCTTTTGGTCTTCTACAAGCTCACAAAATAAACTTTTTTTAAAAATTATTTTTTTTTGTTTTCATTTTTTGACAATAAACATGCCAGAAGGAGAACATGAAAACACGGATGAAATCAACTACCCACCAACCAATCACAAACTAAACTTTGAGTACATTATACATATGCAAAACATGAAGACGACGACAAGCAGAAGAAGAAATATTGATGATCTTGCATTCTTGCATTTTCAGGCATATTATAGCAACAGTAATAATCAGAGATGTCAATCTAGCGAGCAAAAATATATCTGCAAAAATAACTAAGATGATGATATAATTATAAGATAATATAATACAAGATAATTTCTTACAAAATTAGAGCAGATAAGTAAATAACTGAATAGATGCTAAAGCAATGACAAAAATAATATACAATAAAATATAACAAAATAAAATAATATATCTTGCATAACTATTACATAAAATATATAATAAATATCTAATAAAAATATATACTAAAATGCTTATATATATATATATATACACTCACCTAAAGGATTATTAGGAACACCTGTTCAATTTCTCATTAATGCAATTATCTAATCAACCAATCACATGGCAGTTGCTTCAATGCATTTAGGGGTGTGGTCCTGGTCAAGACAATCTCCTGAACTCCAAACTGAATGTCAGAATGGGAAAGAAAGGTGATTTAAGCAATTTTGAGCGTGGCATGGTTGTTGGTGCCAGACGGGCCGGTCTGAGTATTTTACAATCTGCTCAGTTACTGGGATTTTCACGCACAACCATTTCTAGGGTTTACAAAGAATGGTGTGAAAAGGGAAAAACATCCAGTATGCGGCAGTCCTGTGGGCGAAAATGCCTTGTTGATGCTAGAGGTCAGAGGAGAATGGGCCGACTGATTCAAGCTGATAGAAGAGCAACTTTGACTGAAATAACCACTCGTTACAACCGAGGTATGCAGCAAAGCATTTGTGAAGCCACAACACGCACAACCTTGAGGCGGATGGGCTACAACAGCAGAAGACCCCACCGGGTACCACTCATCTCCACTACAAATAGGAAAAAGAGGCTACAATTTGCACGAGCTCACCAAAATTGGACAGTTGAAGACTGGAAAAATGTTGCCTGGTCTGATGAGTCTCGATTTCTGTTGAGACATTCAGATGGTAGAGTCAGAATTTGGCGTAAACAGAATGAGAACATGGATCCATCATGCCTTGTTACCACTGTGCAGGCTGGTGGTGGTGGTCTAATGGTGTGGGGGATGTTTTCTTGGCACACTTTAGGCCCCTTAGTGCCAATTGGGCATTGTTTAAATGCCACGGCCTACCTGAGCATTGTTTCTGACCATGTCCATCCCTTTATGACCACCATGTCCCCATCCTCTGATGGCTACTTCCAGCAGGATAATGCACCATGTCACAAAGCTCGAATCATTTCAAATTGGTTTCTTGAACATGACAATGAGTTCACTGTACTAAAATGGCCCCCACAGTCACCAGATCTCAACCCAATAGAGCATCTTTGGGATGTGGTGGAACGGGAGCTTCGTGCCCTGGATGTGCATCCCACAAATCTCCATCAACTGCAAGATGCTATCCTATCAATATGGGCCAACATTTCTAAAGAATGCTTTCAGCACCTTGTTGAATCAATGCCTCGTAGAATTAAGGCAGTTCTGAAGGCGAAAGGGGGTCAAACACAGTATTAGTATGGTGTTCCTAATAATCCTTTAGGTGAGTGTATATATATATATATATATATATATATATATATATATATATATATATATATATATATATATACACATACATACAGTGCACGCATATTATATTATATGCATAATTATTATGCAAGTTGATATTCTGATACAATTTTTTAACCACATCAATCTTAATAACTACTATTCATTTTGTATTTAATCATTTATAAGTGATGTATAATTGTTAAGGAAGGCTGGATGTAAGAAATGTCTTTTATTCAGGAGTGTAATCATTTTAAGCAGGTTTTCTTTTATAGTTAAAATGGGCCAAGAAAGAGATTTAACTCGCACTGAAAAGTGAAAAATTATTAAATACTAAAAATTGCAAAATTAAGATGTATATATAGCTGTTTTTCAACATTGATAATAATCATAAATGTTTCTTGAGCATCAAATCATCATATTAGAATGATTTGTGAAGGATCATGTGACACTGAAGACTGGAGTAATGATGCTGAAAATTCAGCTTTGATCACAGGAATAAATTACACTTTACTAGATATTCACATAGAAAATAGTTATTCTAAATTGTAATAATATATCACAATATTACAGTTTAACGGTATTTTTGATTAAATAAATGCAGCCTTGTTGAGGAGAAGAGACTTCTTTCAAAAACATTTTAATGTTAGCTTTTGAACTGTATTGTGTGTGCATATACTTAAATTACATTACATGAATGCATTAATTTTACAGGCATAAAAGTATTGTCTGAAACTTTATAAAATACTTAAAAGTAAAAAAAAGAAAATCATAATTTTACCCAAATCTCAACACAAGACTTCATCTCAGATTGAGATTTATCGCAGGTTTTGATCAAAGGGAGAGTAAATGGTGACAGATTTTTTTTTTTTTTTACTATTTCCAAGACAGAGAGTTTTAGCCTAGTTCGTGCTGGTCATTTGTTCATTGTTTCTCAGGTTGTTTCTGAACTTCAAATCCGAACAGAAGAATCCTCAACATCCATTTTGCACTAAAGGTGACCCGCCATATAGAGAAACGACTTCCCTCCATTTTCACATCAAAACGCTTCAGTCGAGAGGTTACAGATGTTGGGTTTGCCCTCTTCAGTCCAGCACAGTACACACACACACACACACACCAGGCCCTTTGGTTTTATCAGAAGCTCGCAGCTTCACTCCAGACATCACACACACACACACACACACACACAGGCCATGACTGGCTCTTAAGGAGTCTCTTCCCACTATTGTCACCGGAGCGTTTGATCAGCGAGAGCTTCGTGCCACCGATCGCTCCCAATTTCCCCAAGCTCAACTCTACATTCATCTTTACCAAACACACAGATTTAACACAGCAGATTTATACTTCAGCTAAATCTACATTCACTCAGTCTTCAGTCATCAGGATTATTCGCCTTTTGACTTTCTTTCACACAAATGAAATGCTCTGAAGAATGTTTTCATTTTTCATAAAGGGAACTTCAAAAATAACAACAACAACAAAAAAGCACCATAAAATATACATATAAACGTGAAGGGGGGGAAGTTGCTAAATGGATGTTGAGGATTCTTCTGTTGTGATCTGAAGTTCAGAAACAATGAACAGCACAAACTATTTTTTCTACTATCCATCCATCCTTCTATCGTTTTATCTACTATAAATCTATCTGTTCTATCTATCATACTATCTATCTATCATACTATCTTTGTATCTATCTATCATACTATCTTTGTATCTATCCATCCATCCATCCATCTATAGACAGAGAAATAGTTCATTCAAAAAAGAAAATTCTGTCACCAATTGCTCACCGTTTGTTCAAAACCCATATCAATCTGAGCCAAAGTCTAATTTAGGTAAATTGATCAATATTTTTATTTATAGGCAAGTATTTCAGAAAGTTTTAGACAATATTATTAGGACTGTTAATTTAATGTATTAAATTATATATATATATACCACTCCGTCCATAAAACCGTTCAAAAGTTTTAGTTAAGGTTTGTTTAATGGTTTTGAAAGAAGTCTCTTCTGCTCATAAAGGCTGCGTTTATTTAATCAAACACACAGTAAGACCAGTAATATTATGAAATATTATTATTATTATTGTAATATATTGTAAAATGTACTCATAACTCCAGTCTTCAGTGTCACATGATCCTTCAGAAATCATTCTAATATGATGATTTGATGCTGAAAACTCATATTTCTGTGGGAACATGTGATACATTTTACCAATCAATATGATATCATTATATCACTACATATCATTCTATCATCTTATAGTTATTTTGTTTGTTATTTCTTTGTTTTCCCTTAATTATCCCCAGACTTATGTTTATTATTATTGGTTATTGTGGTATTTGTTTAATTCAAATAAAGCAAATTGCATTGATTGGATTTCGTTGTCTGATGCCTCTTTTATGTTGCAGCTTGAAATGAGCGGATCGTAACACCATCCATCCATCCATCCATTGTTCTATCCATCAATCCATACATACATCGTTTATCCATCCATACATCCATCCACCAATCCATCCATCCATCCAAACATCCATTGTTCTATCCATCCATCCATCATTCTATCCATCCATTCATACATCGTTCTACCCATCCATCCATCCATCCATCCATACATCGTTCTATCCATCCATCCATCCATCCATCCATCCATCCATCCATACATCGTTCTACCCATCCATCCATCCATACATCGTTCTATCAATCCATACATACATACATCGTTCTATCCAACCATCCATCCATCCATCCATACATCGTTCTATCCGTCCATCCATCCATCCATCCATCCATACATCGTTCTATCAATCCATACATACATACATCGTTCTATCCAACCATCCATCCATACATAGTTCTATCTATCAATCCATCCAAACATCCATTGTTCTATCCATCCATACATCAATCCATCCATCCATCCATACAACGTTCTATCCATACATACATACATCCATCCATCCATCCACCAATCCATCCATCCATCCATCCAAACATCCATTGTTCTATCCATCCATACATACATCGTTCTATCCATCTATCCATCC
Source organism: Rutilus rutilus (assembly GCF_951802725.1). NCBI lineage: Eukaryota > Metazoa > Chordata > Actinopteri > Cypriniformes > Leuciscidae > Rutilus > Rutilus rutilus. Next base: position 45,926,608 of record NC_140221.1, on the reverse strand, counting down.
GTCCACACATCCATACATCCATACATCCATCCACCAATCCATCCATCCACCAATCCATCCATCCATCCATCCAAACATCCATTGTTCTATCCATCTATCCATCAATCCATCCATACATACATCGTTCTATCCATCAGTCCATCCATACATACATCCACCAATCCATCCATCCATCCATCCAAACATCCATTGTTCTATCCATCCATCCATCCATCCATCCATCCATCCATCGTTCTATCCATCCATCCATACATACATAGTTCTATCCATCTATCCATACATACATACATCCATCCACCAATCCATCCATCCATCCATTGTTATCCATCCATCCATCTATGCTTTTGCATCCATTTTAAAGATTCAGTCTATCAAATCAAAATCAAAGTTTGTTTCTAGCACCATGTGGCAATGTGGCATTCGTTCTCATTTGTATCATGGACCAACAACAAACCAACACACACACATACACACACACACACACACACACACACACACACACACACACACACACACACACACACATCTACAAACATCCCGCCAACCCCCGGGGACAGAAGGAGACGCCAATAACAATAGACAGAGTCTCGAAGAAGGCTGCGTCATCCTGAATGAGACTGTGTAGTGGGAGGAACCAGCAAACAAACACGAGTCTCTGTCACTTCGTGTCCTTCATGACAGTTTGATTGTTCTCGGAGGAGGTGAAGGCAGATCTCCTGTTTTCTTTCTGGCCCTGCTGTGAACCGAGACCCAGTTCCCCGGTCGCCCTCACCAGACGTGTGCCCTTTGTTCGGACCTGATTCAAATCCAGCCCACAAACAAATACGTCAATCTGATAGCACTGGTAATCAGGCATCGGCACAATCGCTGTTCACTGGTGACAATTACAGAGCGGAAATTAATGTGGAAAAGTTGACTAGGATAGGATGTGATTGTACACAATGCAGTTGGTGTTTTTCAGTCGTTCTCCTGCATGAAAGTCTCAATAAAAAACGTAAAAAAACCTTTTTGACGCCAGATGCCTGAAAATGAGTGGCACCTGTGGATGGTTGCTTATATTAGATTAAATATAGTGATGTAATGGTTAACTAAAACATTTTAGTTGACTGAATAAGCTGAAAAAAAAAATGTATATAAAAATTTTATGAAAAACTTTTCTTTTTTTATTAGAAAATGTTGCATTGGCAACTAAGTTTGAAGTAAAATTACTAAAACTGAAAAATAAATATATACAAAATAAAAATACTTTAAAAAAGCTAAAAAAATGCACATCAAATTGACTAAAACTTCAAAACTAAAACCTAATTTAAAACACTATAATAGTATAACTAATACTAAAATACTGAGTCCTAGTGGGTGGATTTATGATTTAATACTCAAGGTGTTTCTTCATTCTTTTACTCTAAAATATTCCAATATTATAAAATATAGGAAAATCCAATCAATCCATCCATACATCCATACATACATCAATCCATCCATGCATCCATCCATCCATGCATCCATCCATCCATCCATCCATCCATCCATGCATCCATCCATCCATGCATCCATCCATACATCCTTCCATCCATCCATCCATGCATCCATCCATCCATCCATGCATCCATCCATCCATACATCCTTCCATCCATCCATCCATCCATCCATCCATCCATCCATCCATCCATCCATCCATCCATCCATCCATGCATCCATCCATACATCCTTCCATCCATCCATCCATGCATCCATCCATCCATCCATGCATCCATCCATCCATACATCCTTCCATCCATCCATCCATCCATCCATCCATCCATCCATCCATCCATCCATCCATGCATCCATCCATGCATCCATCCATGCATGCATCCATCCATGCATCCATCCATGCATCCATACATACATACATACATACATACATACATACATACATCCATCCATCCATAACATCAATCCATCCATCCATCCATCCATCAATCCTCACTGCTTTAGTGTAAATAATCAAGCTCTAAAAATAAAACATGTATTGTAATCTTGACCAGAGATGATTTCTTTTACGCCCTTTTACAGAAACAGGACTGACCATCAGAATCCATCGATTCGATTTGCCACAGAACACATTGTTCTAGATCTATTGTTCTGAGAGCATTTCGCTGTAATGTCCTGTACATTATTTACATTCCCTGCTGTGTGCCCTTTGTATGAGCCATCACATACTGTCCTTGCTGAGGGTCAGAGGTCAAAGTCCAAACTATAGAGCCTCAACACAACATCCATTGAGAGAAATCGAGTGTTTGGTCTGATCCAAATGTTTGGTCTCTACACTCCTGACATAACATACACACGTCTAAATACAGAAAATGATGTATATATCCGCTGGTAGTGGGATGAACAACTGTAGGAAAAGGCGGGAAAAAGCACACATGCAAAGACAAATCAATATTTTGATTAAAAAAATACTAATTTTTAATAAGTTTGCTCAAATGTTAAATTAAAGTAAGGCTGTTTGTATGTACTATATAGCAGTAATTTAAGTACACCTTGATATGGAAGCTTGTTTCCGCCAGGGACTAAAAAATGAATAATTTAGACTTTTTTCCTCACAAATCTGACTTCTCAGAATTGAGAGATATAAACTTGAGTTCTAACTTTATAACTCGCAATTGTGAGTTTATATCTCAATTCGCAACCCTATGAGCAAATGAGCTGTTTAAAGCAACACCAAAGATTATTTAGCGTAAATTTAACATAAGAAACTACAAATTTGACTTGCTTTACGGCAAGCGTTAATATAGCTGATAGGTGGAGCAAGGCTCTGGGTGGAGCGTACTCGGCAGGTACACATAAATGGAAGATACCTAGCAGCCAGGTAGCTTTTGAATTGTCATCATGACGGAGTCTGCAAATAAAAGGAAGGGTGGAGGAGGAGGCGAAGAAAAGAAAACGGGAGCATGATAGAGAAAGAGCTCGAACTAGAGTGAACATTGGACCGGCTTACACTCGTTGGCGAGAGCTGAAAGAGGCTACAAGATGCAAGACTGATGGTCACTTGGCTTTGTTGCTAAACTGGACTTGTAAGTAATAATCTTTCTTTTTTTTTTTCGACAGTGTGCATCTGTGTACATGGTAGATTGTTTTATATATCGATTTCCAAAGCCGGTGTTGGATAAACAAATAGGGTGCGTGCGACAGTAGGCTGCAGTAGGCTAAATTATTTACGACAACGGTAATGGACAATTCCGCTTTCAGCCTGTAGGGGGACCGAAGAGGAAAAGTGCTTTAGTGTTTCTTTAAACTGGACGCATTACGGTGAAATAAGCAAATGTCAGCTGTTAAGCGACTGAACGCCAGTGGGCGGAGCCTATGGTGTAGTGGTGTATAACAACTGGTCGATGTCTTGCTCTGGAGGCGGGCATATGCAAATGAATTTTCAATATCAAAACAAGCCGTATTTGGTGCTTGATTGAATAAATGCTTTGTTTATAATGAGGAGGACGTTTTAAGATATGAAACTTGCAGGATGTTTTAATGGTACAAAGACCTCTTATATGTCAAAAAGATCAAGGAAATTTGATTTCTCATGTCATGACCCCATTACGATATATTCACAGTCACAGACAGATGTGAAAGATGATATCAGGAATCTCTAACAGCAAGTGAGTGATGGAGCTGAGATTTGACCCAGTTTGTCAGACAGATCTTAATCTGAATCTCTAAAAAAAACACTGTATCATCATCTAGGATAGATCACTGCAGCAGCGCAATACTATACAAAATAAAAAAAAAGGCTGAATGCAATGCCAATATGCAAATAAACACATACTGTATTTTCTGGAAAATAAACTAGAGGTCAAAAGTTTGTAATATTAAAGAAGTCTCTTCTGCTCAGCAAGGCTGCATTTATTAGATTTTTTTAAAATCACATTTATTTATTTTTTTGTAATTTTTTAATTCTATGTGAAATTCATAGTTCTCCATGTAAATATATTGTAAAATGTAACTTATTCCAGTAATCAAAGCTGAATTTTCAGCATCATTACTCCAGTCTTCAGTGTCACATGATCCTTCAGAAATCATTCTAATATGATGATTTGATGATCAAGAAACATTTCTGTTTATTGTGTATTCATTGATAAATAATGAATAAGTTCAAAAGAACAGCATTTATTTGAAATGGAAATCATTTGTAACATCATAAATGTCTTTAATGTCACTTGAATACATTTATTGCGTGCTTGTTGAATAAAAGTATTAATTTGTTTTTGTTCTTTACCCAAAACTTTGAAATGGTAATGTGGTTTCCACAAAAATATGAAGGATTGATAATAATCAGAACTGTTTCTTGAGCATCAAATCATCATATTAGAATGTGACACTGTGACACTGAAGACTGGAGTAATGATGCTGAACATTCAGCTTTGATCACAGGAATAAATTACACTTTACTGTATATTCACATAGAAAACAGCTATTTTACATTGTAATAATATTTCACATTTTCACTGTTTTTACTGTATTTTAGATCAAATAAATGCAGCCTTGGTGAGCAGAAGAGACTTTAAAAACATTAAAAACATCTTTATTCCAAACTTTTGACCGCAAATGTAAGTCGTTCTGCGTGGAATTGCATTGTTGAGAGAAAAACAAACAAACAAACAAACACCGATAAGTTGCTTTGGTGTATGAGTCACAAACATAAAACATGTATTCAGAACAGAACAGGAATGAAAAATATATTTAAAAAAACTAATTACAGTGGCATTCATTATAACTAAACAACATTAATTATAAACGCCAATTCTATTTTACAAATTTATTTGAAGCGAAACTTAAACTAGCCTATGCTATATGAAACTATAACTGAAACCAAATGTTTTGGATGCTTGCAATATATGAGTCAAAGCACATTTCAGTTGATAAAACAAAAAACGTGATTTATATTTAGCAAAATATAGTAATCATGTAAAGTTAGGACAGAAAAATAAACAGACTTAATTTAAGAGGTAGGAGAAAACTACCCGTATCTTTTGTTGCTGAGGTCAAAACTATGGTATTTGTGCGCACTCACATGTCACTTATAAACAGGTCAAATTAGACAGATGCCAACATGGAGCCTTAAAACCATGAATAAATCTACACAAGGTAAAAGAAAATAAAGCCCAGATGACATTAAATACAGGTTCAGGATAAGCACAGTTTGTGTTTTGGGACAACATGAAAACACTGAAATTCAAGAACCAAAGGTTTCAATTCTTTTACTCTGTCCGTCTCATGTTATTACTTCAGTATATTATTATTTTGCATATGCAATCCATGCTAATATTTTAATTTCACACGCTGTGATGTTCAGTCTGGGTCTGAAAAGGCCGTTTCACAGATGAAACACGTTGAAGATAGCAGAATATGTACACAAAATAATGAAAATAATGAAAGGAAATAGAAATAAAATGCTGTTTTGAATTAAAGGGGTGGTTGATTATGATTTCACTTGTCTAACTTTAGTTAGTGTGTAAATGTTGCTGTTTGAGCATAAACAACATCTGCAAAGTTACAGCGCTCAAAGCTCAAAGCAAAGGGAGATATTTGCTTTTAAAGAAATCGCTTTTTAAGGACTACAACAAACGGCTGGTAGAGACTACACCACATTCCTCCCGGGTTAGTGACATCACCAACCCTAGAATTTACATAAACCCCGCCCCCTGAACACGATTTATAGATTATCATGACAGAATATGCTAATCAATGACTAGAAGATAACTACACATCAGCTACATTTCTAAATTTGTAAATTTTCAGTGCATGTGTGTGTGAGGTAAAAGGCCACAAGCTGTTGAAGCTCCGCCCACTGTGCCGGGAGCAGCAGCTCATTTGCATTTAAAGGGACAGACACAAAACGGTGTGTTTTTGCTCACCCTCAAAAAGTGACAATTTTAACATGCTATATGAAAATATCTGTGGGGTATTTTGAGCTAAAACTTCACATACACACTCTGGGGACATCAGAGACTTATTTTACATCTTGTGAAAAGGGGCATTATATATACCACCCCTTTAAAGTAAGATGCTTTATTGTCATTGAACACAATCGGTGTTGGGCTCGCTACTCAAAAATGTAATTTATT